>NC_069145.1:33264584-33336477 GCF_943734635.1 Anopheles cruzii
GCACATTAGGCCACGGTCACGGTGGACGAATTGTCGCGCTTGTAAATATTGACGTGACAGCGTAATCAATTGTAACGAACAGTGAAAGGGGCCTCGTCGTGGTGGCTGGGCGAAGGGGGATTAAACTCCTGGCGACTCGTCCAGCTGGTTCCGCATTGCGCCCCCACCGTTTATATAATGTAGCCCGCCCCCCCCGGGGTAGTGTCGAGGCCAGCAGGTCGAAAGGGTCTGGCTGTCAGGTGCTGTCGTCGGTGGCTGCTAATGCGCGCTGGAACATGGGGCGCTCATTCGGGTCATGTGGGCGATTTGTTTGCGCTTTTTTTGTTGCTGTTGCCTTTCGCGGGTTCGCTAATTCAATTTTGCAAAAATAAATCATAATCGTGCACTTTAAGCGCAGTGACACACGGTAAACATATTTGATTCCGTGATGTCGACAAGCGAGCGAAACGGTTTGCGATCATAAAAGAACGCGACACCGATCGATTGCGCCATCGACAAGAACTTATGCAAAAGCTGTGTGAGTTGCTTGATCAAATTGCTCATAAAATAACGTTAATTTATAGTTAAAAACGGTGGAACACAACATGTTAGAAAATATCACAACATGTTTATTTTCTCATCGCAGAAAGCCTTCAAACTTTGATTAAACACGCTTAAAGACTTTCTGTTGTTTGTTACGTTTGAAGTTAAAGGCACCAACATTAAAGGTAATGTTTTGTGCATAAAGTTTGATAATTAATAAATAGTTTGAAAAAAAAAACACTGCGGATGCTGTATTTTCCGTGTCAAAGAAACGTGTCGGACAATCTCAGGAAAAGTGGCTTTATAATCTAAGCTGGCGAACTGTCAGGTGATAGCCGACAGAATATTACTAAAATTTCCATCCAAGACACCCTACCAAAATGCGACGAATTTGAAGTTCGTCGTATTCACGTGCCCAAAACAGGACGCTGATCAGAACGCACTCTGAATTTTAGCTGACCAGCGTCCAAAGGTGAGTTATATTTAACTTCTCTGTTCCAAAAAGCACCCACAGAGTTCCCGCGAAAGTAAACTAACTTTGCTTCTGTCGGTGTAACGACAGAAGAGAAGACCAACCGTGGGATGCAACTCCGCGTGGTGCGCCACCGTCCGGTTTTACCGATTTTGGAATTTGCGCCACTAAAGAGATTTTCCAATTTGCCGACGAAAACTCTACGCCAATTACCGCGACATTGCGGCATGATTTATGCAGTCCGGGTTTAGGGACTGCATCCTATGGTCCCACTTTGAGACAAGAACGTTCCGAATAGGGCATTCCAATTGAATTACTACGGCGAATAACCAGCAGAACCCTGGTGAATACGATTGGTGCATCTTTCTATTCATTCACCGGCACGATATGTTGGTACCCTTAGAAATTGCGTTACAAGTTCATCAACCGTCGTCCCTCATCTTATCGAGCCGAAAGCCTGACGCGTTTTTCCATTCACAAATTACAAAAATTAGATCGTTCATAAATAACCGAGCCCCGGCTCAAGTTTGGAGTCCCCTATCACTCAAGAGCGCACGGACTTTGTGCGCGCCGTTTTTTTGCTGCCTTCTCTGAATCACTTCAGAAACTTTCCTTACGCCATCTCTTTCTCTGGCTCTTTTGCTCTCACTCTTTCGCTTTCCCCCATAAAGGCGGAATGTCGGCTGAAAGCCAAGGAAAATTCCTCACAAAAAAGTCTTCTGAAGTCCCGGGTACGAAGGCCCACACCGTCGTACCGACGGTTGGTGCAAATACTTTAGGCCTTCTGCCGTCCGGCCGGTGGACGAGCGGGGGTTGGGGACGACGACCGCAAAGTTCCCTTCGCTCTCCAACCCAACCGAACGCACGGTGTAGAAAGCTACGGTTTGACATGTTTATATTCATTTTTCTTCATTTGTCCTTCTCGGTATCATTTTTATCGGCCCACCCGCGCTCTGGCGGCTTGTCCTTCGGCTTGTTCGCGTTGGATTTTCCTTTTTGTTTTTGGCCCGGCGGCAACAAAGGGCCCCGGCGATAGAAACATGGTGGCCAGGTCGTGGATATTGCCCTAGTAGCTGGCCTCTTAAATTCTGGAGGCACCCAATTCTCGTTGTCGTCGCCCAAGATTTCGGCAGGATTGGTTCCTATTGTCTGTGCGCTGGGCTGAATGATCCGTTCTGGAGTGGCGCCTACTGCTCCTGTCTGTGAATTGGCCACCGTTGGCCTCCGGCTGGTCCCCGTAAATCGTTGGGCGCTCTCCACAGGGTTCCGCTTAAGTGGCACGGATATCGATCGGCTCCGGCCATTACTTGCTGCTGCCGCCGCATGGAGTCGTTCGGCGAAGAAATCCCTCGAACGACCACACGCCCGGTGGCCTCGATGTCTAATCCTTACTATCGCCGCTGGATTACCGTAGCGCCCGCCGACTCGGCACATCACTCACACAGGTCCACCATCTTGTTGCCCTGGATCAGGAGCTCGAGACGGATGAATGGATCGGCCCAGAGGTGACCCTTCGGGGTTCGGTCGGTTAAACGGAAGCGATACGTCCCAGCCGACCGACGACTAATCAGTGATTAAATGAGGCTACGGACGATAGACGCGCAACGAGCGGCAGCGCGCGGCACATTCGGCTGTGTTTTTGCGAGCTCCCCGAACATCCTTCAAATTCAATTTGCCACATCCGTCTCGGGTCTCGCTTTACGCTCTTGCTCTGCCCCGAGAGATGCTTCCGACGGCAGCGACCGGAGCTTCCGAAAGGGTTGGTTTCAAGTTTTGTTACACTTTGTTTGCTCTCCCTTTGCGGACCGAAGACTTTCGGATTTGCGGCAACGGTTCGGCCTGGTTCGGCAGGGCTGGTGAACGTGAAATTTTTGTTGAGTTTTGTGCGCACCCGCGTTGTCAAGGAAGTGAACTAGGACGACACGGACTCGAGGCGCTAGATAGAGGCAAACCAAAAAAATTACGGCGTCGAAGAAGTTGATTAATTTGTCCTCTCAATTTGTGCTCCTTTGTATTGCTCAATGCGGTGAGAACTCAATTTTATATTTACTATTGCGCCCTTGGGGTGCGTGTTTTCTCGCTTTTTCGACTTGTTTTTCAGCGTTTACCTAATATAGCACAGCATACGGATAGGTACCTGCTGGTGGCATAGAAAGTTTCATTAGGCGGCTGTTCCCATTATTTTGTGTTCATTTATTTCTCGCAACAGCTTGTACCGATCAACTTGGTGCTTCACAATGTTTCAACAATTAGCGCCACCTTTATGGCACAAAGACGTTTACGCAAAGCCTCTTACAGCGTTACATGTTACAGCACACCACAAAAATGGCGCACCTCCGGCATCGATAATCGTGCCTGTTTGTGAGGCATTTATGGGTGAATTTATTTGCAAAATTTAGGGCACGGTACTGCCGCGTTCAAACAACACACAGCTGATGAACCACCGGCAATGGTGGTAGTAGTAGTAGCAATTTCGGGCCGCTTACTACAAGCACCGTGTACCCGTGGATTGATTAATTAAATTCGCACTCAAACTTTCGGTCGGCGTCTTGGAACTACGGGAACCTCCAAGGAGTGGAGCACTGGAATTGAATTAGATTTTCTCATCGCTCCCGACCCGACCCGAACTCTCGAGACTAGCTCAAGAAATTTCCTATTTGAAGATGGAACCAGTTACGGCACGAGCTCTAACTCTGCGCCTCGTTTCGGTTTCACTCGTGAAACGGTTTGCGATGTTTGTGCGAATTTCGAAGGGCGGCGAAATGTTGTGTTCCGGGAACGGGGCGCGCGGGGGCTCTCTATCTCTCTCTCGAGTCAAACCGCGAACGGTTATGGATCGTGAAAGGAAATTAATTTCATTACAACACTCACATGCACACGACGAGCGCACCCGGGCGGGCGGCCCTTCAAACGGGAGCGGGCCGTGTAATTTCGTCCTCATTACAGTCATTTATTCACGGAAAGCGGAAGCCGGCCGACTGTGAAATACGTTTTTAGGGCCACACGCTCGCGAGGAACTTCAAACACTGCCCCCGGGGGCGTGTATTCCCGATAATGGAAACGCTGCCGTGGCAGCCGATAAGCTGATTAAAAATGGTTATTTATTATTTACTTGTTTATTATTATTAAAACTGGCAAAGGGCCGTATTGGGCAGCAACTTAAAGTATTGCGGGCCTTAATTGTCAGGGTTCGAACTGATATCTTTCGTCTAGACCGCCTGACCGGAGCAGCGCAGACGGATGGTCTACGGACGAGCCACTTTTATCGCTCGTAAGCCCCGAATGGTTATGCTTTTATGGGGTCCTCCATTTATGTTCCGTTTGTTTGTCCTTCTGCCTAATTTTAATGTACACCATACAAGATCCTTCTGTTACATTCGATTTGTTTATTCCGCTGCGAACGAATCAAGTTTGCCTGCATAGTTTTTACGAAGCATAATTCATGACCAATTTCCCGACCCGAGCCGATCGTTGACGGTCTCTTCAGCACGCCGCTACCGACATAGTTGCTAATGTGGTCCCATTTTTCCTGCCAACGGGTGTGTTTGTGCGTGGAAAATATTTATCCTTGCGGTAGGGCCTTTTGCGGCGCACGGCATCGGGTTCCGGGTGCCCGAGGCAACATTGATTGTGGAAAACTGCCCACACTCGTCGTCGTCGTCACCGTGATCGTGGTCCCGCGTGGTGCGATTCCGATTTCTTTTTTTGTTCTCTGTTCTATTTGTAGTCTATTACGTGGGGACCATTAAATTATGAAGCGCACACCGGCGCAACTGGAAGCAACTGCCTCGAACTGCCAGCACTGGCGGGAACGTGCTTGCGTGCGGCTAATCGAGTGCCCAGGAGCACATGGGACAGCCCCCTGGGAAGCGGTTTTGCAGCGTAGAGTTCCCGATTTTTTACATCATCATGTCCCGGCCAGCTCCCGGGTGGCGAACTTTTGGGCGCTCCGTGGCGCAAGGTTATGAAACAATATCCGGCTTCCGATGCGGCCTCTCTCGCGACCGAAGCGAATTTCGGAGTTCGAGAAACTCGCCCTCGAGGGCTGAAATATTGAGTCACTTAACGCCGGGCGCCGGCATCCTCTGGATATAGAGGAGGGCCACTCGACCGGTGGGCCATTTCGCCGACCGTTTTCATCCGTTGTCCTTGCTGCTTCTTGTTGCATAAAAGAGGCCCCCGATCGGCCACCGATGGTGAGTGTGCCGTAACAGTGGCTGGCATTATGATGCCGCAGCGAGCCTAAGGCAACGAAAAAAATCCCCCGAAACCTGTTATGGCCCCCTATTAGCGGGAACGAAACTCGGAAAAATATCGGGATAATTATAGTCAATGAGTAGGGGCCCGCACGGGAGAGGCCATAGCCCTCCCCGGCAAGGGCATCGGGGCCGCATTCGCTGTTATTTTTGGGACCGTCCGCCCATTAGCGGCGTTAGCATAACACAGTTTATGCTGTCACAGTGTACGCGCGTCCATTCTTAAGGGCCGCCTCTAATATCGCGGCACCCCCTTACTGGCCACTACACTGGTAGGTCAAGGTCGGTGCCATGGCGTGTGTGTGAGGCACGAGGCCCAGGCCCGTCGACGTGTTTAATCTCCGACGGTCAGCTGTAGCGTAGCGTTGTGTTTCGTTTGTTTTTGGGGTCAAGTTTTATGTTCCCTTCGCGTAACAGCACCACTCCCAATCGGGCGAATGAAAAATCACGTAACTTCCGGTCACATTTTTTGTGGCGTCGTCGTGGAACTTCCAATCGACATACGGCAGGGGAAAACGAAACCCCGGAACGCCCAGTCACACTCAATTCGAGCGATGCAACCGGCGGGTGGCCATGTTTATCGTTTCACGATTGACACGCACCCTTGTTTGGGGTCAGGTTTATGGGGTCGCTTGCAACAATCTAAATTTATTTACTTTTTGCCCCGTCACGAGACGCTAGTCGGTTTTGGACCAACAACTGGCGCTCCCATGAACATGTCGCCATCGTGTTCCGAGCTCTTCGCAGGAAGCCCCACAATCGTTGGTCCGTGTGGGCTTTTTGGCCGCAGATTGATCGAAGTTCGCGAATATCGATCTCACGAACTAATCACTTTAATTGCCGCCGCCACCGCCGGTCGTTACGCGTGCCAGGGAAACATCGCCATCGTCGCTCGAAGCGAATTCTAAATACTTTCACCAACTCACGAACTACGGGACCGTGATTTGTGGCCGCTTTGAGTGGCGTTCGGCGGCGGCCTTTATGCTGGCCCCAGCCCGGCCGACATCAACCCGAGCGTGGTCGTTCGGCCCGCTCGACGGATCGTTGGGATCATTTAATTAACCGAATTCACGACGTGCGGCCACGGGGCGGGCGGCGCACGTGAAAATCGTTCGGACGCGGCCGATGCTCCTCCGATGCGGTGGTATGGAGTGCATAAAGTTTATGATGAGCATAACGTGCGCCCCAAGCCCCGTCACCCAGGAACGTTGTTGTGGAAGTTTATTATGCAAATTTACGCTTTAGTGGACGCAGGAACTTGGTGCGAATGCCAGCACTTCCTTTCGGTGAAGGTGCACGGGCGGAAATGACTTTCCGCGGCGGGGGTTATGCGTTGAATAAATCTGTGATTGTTGTTCGACGGCAGCGTTACGAGCGAGCGTTACGTCGGTTATGGGGAGACTACAACTTTTTAATTAAACCGTGGCGAAGGCGAAGGCTTCCGCTGTGTTTCCGGTTCCGTTTATTTAAGTGATTAAAAATCTTACAAGATCCTAGCATCAATCAGTAATGTCTCGATGAAAAGCGATGTAAATTTTATCAGGTTTGCTCATTTGGCCTCGTTCCAAATCAAGCACATTCGGAGTGATGACGATGGTTGGCCTTCTTCCCATCCGGACCCGACGTTAGTGGAGTAGTCCATATGTTGATCCTCCAAATTGCTTTCAAGGACTGCAGAAGAATCAATCAACAAACGAAGCCTCTACGGGCTTAACGACTTGTCCTTGATTAATTCCCGCAAGTACACAACTTGTACAGTCAAAGTCAAACTACAAGCGGCAATTTTCCGACAAGCGTGAACAGGCGGAAATAATTTGTGGATCGATAGCTGGGGCCCCGTGCCACTTTCCTGGAAGTGATCGCCAAGGATATTAGGTGCCTTTGGAACCCCGAGCGATGATTTGCAACGATATGCTCAATGTCATCAGCTCATCCTACGGCAGAGTCTACCCGGGGAAAGACAAACAAGCCGACGTTATTTATGCCCGCGGTTTCAAAACCCTTTACTCCACTTCGCCACATCAGCGAAAGGTGGCCCACCGTGCGCGAGTTCTTCGCGTTGGGTGGGAAATATTTTTAGCCAAAGCTCGCGTCGCGTCGACTGGGAAAGCGGCTCCTTCCCAGCACTAACACTCTCTCTGCTCGGTCAGCTGAGCAGAAGGGCTTTCTCTCCCGCTGGCAGCGACATTAAACAGTCGTTAAAATGGCACTCTAAGCACCGCGAGACCTTAGCGGGTTTGATGAATTTTCGTCACCTAAGTTTTCGGGGACCGAGTCCCCGTCCGTCCTGAAATAAAAACCGGCCCGGCTAAGGTTGCTGCTGACGTCGTCGGCCGCCACGTACGGCACGGAACCTCTAGCGGACCTCGGTCCTCGGGCTGTAAAGGATTTACCTTTTTTTTTTTTTGTTTCAAGGAGTCCGCACGTCCCAGTGTGTACGCCAGCCTCAGCCCCGGCCTGGTCGATCGTGGCGGCCACGTTGGCACCTTAATGAGATTATTAACGACTTTACCAGCGGAGTGACGGAAGCCGCGGATGACGTGCTTGTCTCGTGTTTCACGTTCGTCAAGATCGCTTTCTCGTCTGCCACTACCGCTCGGGGTCCCTCAAGGGGCCCGCCCGGGAAAACTGGCCCGGTGTACGGAGCACCAGGCGCCTCCTTCTCCCAATAACCGGATCGGGGCCAATGTGATAGTGCGTGCCGCTTTCTTTGCACGCGGACCGCGGAGAAATAATAAACGTTTTAAGGGTGTATAATCATTGACGACGCCGTGCACTAACCAGCCGCTCTAATGGAGCGCAGAAAACCCCCCAGGGCCAGGCGGGATAGGAAATTGTTTCCAGGTTTTGCAACATAAACAAAGCCCACCCGTCGTGACGGTTTGGGAAGCGATGGCTTATGCTCACGGCATTCGGGCCAGGAAACAACAGCCATGAATATGATCAACGATCAGTGAAGACGAGAGGGTTCTAGCGTAACCGACCGTACGACCGCTGCCTGCTGACCCCCGGGGGGGTAACAATTGGTAATAGATCTTCGTTTGTCTTGGGTGAGCCGCTAGAGTAACGCAAAAATTACCGAACACGCCATCGCACGCCATTTCGCCCTCGCCGTGTGTGTGTCTGTGTGTGACCCAAGGTCTGGTACGTGGTATGTGTTTACTTTACGCTCGATTTGTCTTCCCGACCGACGGGACGTGGGGCCGCACGATCGTACCGGGGGGACAGTGTTTGGCAATGTTTTAATTAAGAGCAACACACTGAATACAAAAATAGCAATTTTCGAACAAGTTGGCTGGCAACATTTTATCAAGCCACGTGCAGTGTTTTTGCGCTCATTTTATCGTGTTTTAAATGTAATTTATTTTCACCCAAAATCGATCAAATTTCATAATTCATTATTTTGAAGGTAGATTTGATTGTTTCAACAAAGTGAAACTGCCATGTTGTTGTTTGAATCGAAGCCGTATTTATCAATAAAAATGATACTAATTCTTATGAGCTTCGTTTTGAGACTAGTCCTTCTCTATTCCTTCAAACTGATAAATTCCTTCTACTGTCTTATTCACTCACCTCCCCGTATACTATTATTTTGTTTCATTGCTCGGCCTTCGGCTTACCGGTAGCAAACTTCCGACACGTGTGTAGCGAATGGTACGATTTACGAAGAAATCAGGTTCAAGGTCAACGTGCTGAAACGTGCTTCTTTATCGTACATACCGCGACCTAATGAACACCATTGGCTTTCTCCCACGAGGGTGGGTTTTATGACTTCCAGAAGGTCACCGAATCGAGCCGGAATCGAGAGCCGTTAGCGTGTAAGATGGTCAACTCAGCAATCGCTTCGGTTCCCCCGTAGTCCATCAGGGCGCTCGATGAAGTGTGAAATCAAAGTACCGCACGAATTAATGGTGTGAACAATTCGACCGTGGTGTTGTTGTTGGTTTTTGTTTTTTTCGCGAAATCGCTCGTCATTTGTCTTCCGTCACAAGCTGCTGATGTACCGTACCATTATTGCCAATATATGACGTTCTTTTGACCCTCGCCACGTACCGGGGAATGCGCCCAATCATGTAAGGGCTGCTCGATGCTCGGGTTCGCCATCGATTCGTTTCGTTGTCGTGGCATGTCGAGGCGTGAAAAGTTATTAAACCGTTTGGCACACACCTGACCGAAATCTCGCTTTCCATGGGACGCTTGGGACGTGCCGAATTTCGACGGCCCGCGATGACTCGGCAACTGGCCGATAATGACAGTTACACAATGTCAATCATCCTGTAGCAGGATCCTTTTTCACTTGAACAGCTCAGTGGGCGCATCGCCGTACGATATTGAAGTTGTTTTATTCATGATGTTGGCGATTGTTCGTTCGTTGGCCAGAAAGGACTGAAATAGATATTCACGCTTAAATTCCACGCAAATGGAAATGCCTTTACTCCTTGATTTGTGATAAACCTTTTAGCGAGCAAATAAAAAGTAATCCACTTCGTCGGAACCGGGCCCACTCCACCTGCAACCTCACTGTCTGTTGCCATCGATTTCCTGGTTCCTATTTTCCGATCGCATCGCACGTCGCCGAGCATCACATCGCTTGGGCCGGGTTGGGTTTAGGAATTAGAACCGGAACGCACTGAAACGGCGGCGAGCAGGCGATAGAGAAGGAGCACATTAGAAAGTGTGGAGAGTTGAAATCAATCTACGGACGGCGGATGAGCGGAAATGGCTTCCCTCGCGCGCCGTGTTAGTCAGATGATAGGATTTCGCTAGAAGGCAACGGGATGGGCAGCAATTTCGGAACAGAGCAATCGAAGGACTTGATGATCCTTTCGCGTGGGGTGCGTTTACCATTTCCGGAAGGTTTCGCCAGTCCGTACTGCTGGCTTTTGCGGTTAAATCGATACTTGTACCGGGCCGAAACCCCAAATTCATTAGATCCCATTTCAAATCCCAACTCACTGCCGAACGGCCAATCGAACGGCCAGGGTGAGTTGAAATGGTCAGCCGCCGAGCGTCAGATTTCTATCGGCAAAAGAAAGATAGGACTGCGAGGGCCGAGTAACAAATGCGCGAAACCATGAGACTACCTGACATGGAACCGATTCAGCGGTGGGTGATTTGGTTTCATGTTCATTAACTTTCCACGGGGGCCCCGCCTCTCGATAAAGTTAATGGATGAAGGATTAATTTTTGGGCCAGGGCTTTTTAGCGTGGAAGAATGGCGCCTTCGCCATGAAAAATCGATCGCCTCGGCCAGTGGAGGCGCCTGGTCATTCATTGGGGCCATCCTCTTTTTCGGAACGGCTCCCCCTCCCCGACGACGGTTGTTCGGTAGCAACAACGTAAAACAACGAATCCGAAAGCGAAGAAGACGACGGGTACTATGTCGTTGGCTGGCACATAAAACGGCCTCCGTTTATGGTGTCCTCTGTAAACAGTTTGGAGGTCAAGGAGGCGTTCTAAGAAGAGTACTTTTTCGGACAGCGAACTTGACGCTGGCCGGCGCTGCTGATGATGTTGCCAGTAGAAGTGGGTAGCTGGTCTGCCAAAGCACCATCGTGGAGCCTGTGGTTGACAGAATAAAACATCGTATCAGAATTCACAATATTTACTTTCATTAGTCATATTAAGTGTGGTGGCAATAACAAAAAGTAACATGTAATTTATCTGACTGATCTGTATGATTCTGAATTATGTCATGTGCATGAATCTAATAAGCTGAAGTCACAAATCATCGACTCATAATTCAAACCAATATTTGGTTTATGTGATTAAAGCTTCTAGGTAAATATGACTGTCCGTGTCCCAAAATCTTTCCGCAAGGGACTTTTTTTTAGAACCGATGCTGCTTCCGGCGCACAAGGAAGGGCCGCTTTATGGGAGCATATTAACGAACGCGCTAACCATGTAGGAACGCATTACCATTAAATATATATTTAAATGTACGTAAATGTTTTTTACGAGTGCACACTTAGCCATGCGGAACCATTTGGTGCGCCCTGTGCCCTGCGCCGGGTGGCAAGAACCTCGACCCGCGGCCTCGGGGAGCCCGCCGAATGGGACGTATTTTACGATGCGTACACGATGCCTATCCGTAACATCTAGCAAATGCTTCGCGTTCGCACTTGGAACCGTATCCGGGGCGGAAATATCCGGGGATGCTGCTGGCACTCGGTTCGCCAGGACACGCCACGTAAACTGTGGGCTTTTCGTTCCTCACTGAAACACTGCACCCGGCCAGAGATAGCCAGCCAGATGAGGTGGAGACGCATGGTGCCCCGTTTTATGGTGGCCCAAATGGGCCGGAATGGCAGCCTTAGGCGTGCGGCTTCGTGATTGGGATTTTTCCGCCAAACGTTATGGCCATGAATCTTGTGTGTGGCCGACCTCGAGAAGATTCGCTGCCTGGCCTTGTCGTGGTCGTCGTCGTCCTCGCCGGTGGTGTCTAGACCACCGTGGACCTGTCGTTTGCCTGCGTCGTAGCTGCGAAGAGAAGTATAAATATCACTTTAAAGCACGTCTAGGGCCGGGCCCGACGAAGAGCGCACACCCATTCGCCGCCGATGCCGATTACTTTCTCATGAAAGTCATTTCGATTCTGTTTCGCGGGTTCAAGGAAAGCGTCCCACCCAACCGGATACGCGTTCGTCCCTCCGTCTGGTCCATCGATCGGATGGCGGGCGCAATAAGTTTTACGCCATCAACCGGCGAGTAGGAAAATGCGAGCATAATTTACTTTCGGTGGGGTAACCTTCACTCATCAGCATGCGGCAATGGCCTCTTGGCGAAAATCATTCGCCGAGTCGGCGGCCAAACTCGTGCGGCGCCCATCGATCCGACATTCGCAGTAAGAAATCGATATTTAATCAGAAAAAGTACCACCAAAGAGTTGCGAGAAGTGATCTGGTCCCCAGTGGCCGTCGTTGCCGGAGCTCTCTAGTGTGTAGCTCGGTCGGTCCCGGACGAAGAAGCCGTCGTGTGCCCTTTTTGGAGCAAAAGGCGGCGGCGACGTTTGACTATGGTCCTCCCTCCCGACCACCGAGCAGGGACCATCTTGCCTGGGACTCGGACTCTGAGTGTGTGTGTGTGTGCGTGAGGGTTTCAGGAAAGACGTGAAAATTAGACATTCCTCGAGCGATTCGTATGAATCGGCGTACGACCGATGGCAATGGGACGTGCCTTGGGTTTGTATGCTCGTTTCGCTTTCTGCATACATTTCTGAAGGGGGCCATAGATAGGACCGACCGGGCGACCGACCGACAATTTGATAGGCGAAACGGAATTGGAAACAATCGTAAATTATTGGTGCCATCGGTGGTGCAGCCCCCGGTGTCTGGTGGAACCCGCTCCGTGCGGCGAGCACCACCGAAGGGCACGGAAAACTCGTTCACAGAGCCACCACCAAGCGGTGTGTGGTCGGTGGTGGAAGGCATCGTACCAGATTACTAAACGTTAGTTAAACGGAAACCATCCTTCAGAAGTGTGTGGCTTCGTGTGCCTGAATACGCTGGGACAACTAATTCTCAACACAAATATATGCGGCGACGTTGACGAACTGGCGAAAATGCTGTTCAAACCTTTAAAGACTCCATTTGAGCATATTTGGTAGGTCCATGCCAAATGCTTGTCGGGACTTGTTTTTGGAAGATCGCAGTACTTTAAATGGTTTAAAAAATTTCAAAATCGCGATTTTGGCTTAACAAACAAAACCCTCCAAGGACTCCAGAAAACGAACTTTCTGAAGGGACGGAAAGGTGTGATGCTTCACCAGCTCTTAAAACCTGATGAAAACGTTAATTCTGATCGCTACTGACAACAAATGATCAATTTGAACCATCCATTGATCGAAAAACGACCAAAAAGCCGCTTTTCTTAGACAAATGGAGACGCCTGGTGGCCCGTGGCCTGAGACTGACATTTGCCAAAAAAAGCAAAACTGTTTCAGGATACTATCAAATCACTTGGATAGGAGCTGCTATCCCTCCCCGCATTATTCACCAGGCTTGGCTCTTTCCGAATATCATTCTTTTTCATCGATGGAACACGTATTGGCTGAGCAGCCCTTCGTTTTTCTACGAGAAAGTCGCAATGGGTTGAATAATCAGTTTACTTAAAAAGACGAAGAATTCTTTCGTCTGGGAATCCATGATTTAGCACAGAGATAGGAGAAATGTATAGAAATGTAAGGCACATAATCACATAATCACAGGCACATAGAAATGTAAGGCACATAATCGACTAAAATAGAAAATCGCATTAAAATTTTATAAACACTTTGTGTGTGGCAAAATCATTCTGATTCTCAACGCATAGACCTATTTAATTTTAAATTGATTATGGGTACTTCTTCTCCGAAAAGTGCGCTCCTTTTGGAACATGCAACAATATTCCCAACACTTTGATGGTAAAGTAAAGCGCGAACACAAGCGCGTGAAAGTTCATGACAAAAGATCACAGCGGAAGGATCGATCCCACTTGGGACGGCTCGAACGGGGATGAGACTATGACGTGTACCATCTTTACGCGCCACTTACGGTGTAACATCTGCTCGCCGAAGATGGCCCATTTCCATGGATGTCGCTCGCTCCGGAAAAATGGGTAAAAGCTCGCGCTCGCGTAAGAATAACCCCCGAACCGGTGCAGCGGTTCCGCGAGAAGGAAGCCCAGCTTCCCCGTGCCGGCAAAGTGTCCTCGCCGTTAGAAACCACCCCCCCGGCCAAACCCGGCCAAAGTGTGTAACATTTCATCTCCATATCCCACCGGGACGCCTCGGCTCGGTCGGAAGTAAAGACGCTTGTAAGCCGCGTCAACAACCCGCCCCAGGCTGGCCTCGCCTGACCACGTGTTTCTGTGTGTGTGCATGAGGGCATCTTTAGCACTCGAGATGTTTCCTCCCCAGCCGCCCGTTTTTTGCCCTATTTTGCTTTACCGACCACTCACCCGAGCTGTGCGCGCCGTAACGAGCTGAGAATTGGACCCCGCACGAGGGCAGAGGCTGTGAGGTTAATAGTTTGTCTGCAAGCCCGTGTGGTACGCGAGCAAGTCGAGCAATAAATCAAGCGCAAGTAGCGGGACCGGGAAAAACTAAACATTGCGCGAAACCCCCCGTCGGGGTCGGTCCCGTAAAACCGCACACCATTTCTTTTCGAGAGCCAAATGTGGCTCTCTCTCTCTCGTCCTCTCTCTCCCGCTTTCTCTCGCTGGTGGCGAGAGTTCTGGTGGCTTCTATAAATAACGTGGAGCCTGTACCGGCTCCTCGGGGATCTGGGATCGGTGCGCTACGGTCACCCGTATCTCCCGTACTCCGTGCGCCAGATGGTACGTTGCCGTTGTCGCCGCCGTCCACGAGTCGGTGGCGGTAGACGTCGGTGGTCCGACGAGCGTTTGCGTGTGCGTGGCAAGTTCTCGTCGGACCCCGTGGCTCGGCACGCAACTATCAGATGCTAATCATCAATCAGCTCCCTGACATTGACGTTCCCTACACGCGTGGTGGGTTGGCCGGACGGCTGCAAGACATCACCGCGAGCGGCTACACACGGTCACGGCACTTGATCTCACGCAACACAGTCTAAGTCTTGTTCGGTAATCTTCTTACGGTGGCGCGCGCAGGTTAGATACACATCACACGGCGGCATGGCAAAAAGGTGGCAAGCGTCACTGCACCACAGTCACTGTGCCTTCATTTGCGTCTCGCACCAGGATCAATGTCTCTGGTGCTAAGCATCTCCAAGTCACCACCAGAGAAGTAGCGATGAAATCGGTTGCCTACCAGGTTGTTCAATAAGCTCGACAAGAAAAACACAATTTTATGGTTTGAAATATACTTTATTATTCAGTATGGTCTCCCTGAAAATCAATACACTTGCTTCAACGAGACTCCAATTTATTAATTCGATCCGTGAAGTTCCATCCCTGAGAATCTGGAAAGGCTGAAAAATACGCTTCCACAGCCATTATGACGTCATTATTTGATAAAAAACGCTTTCCACGCATGATTTTTTAAAGGTTTTTTAAGGCCCAATCTGGTGAATACGGTGGATACTCCAAAAATTCGAACTTTGATACATAGATTTGTTCCATTTTCACCATGTTCTTGTGACAGGGTCCTGTTACAACAATATTCAGAATTTATTGTTTTATCAGTTTGCAAGTAATCCACAAAAAGTTGCTTTCGCATCCAGTAGAACTGATTTCTGAACTGAACCGATTTCTTGACACAAACTTGTTTCGGAGCCGAAGAACCAGGTTTACACCACTCCTTGGCTACTACGACCACGTTTAAACTAACAAACTTCCCTTTTAAACCCCTAATTGAAGGCGAAGTGTTCTTATACACTTTCAACATTCGTTCACAAATTTTCTTTGCTTGTAAACCTTCCAAAAATAAAAATTCAGTCACCCCACGATACTTGAATTTTTCCTGTGACACGTCGATACTAAATGGCTTGTAAGCAAAGAATGAATTGCCAGATCAAAACGAAACTTCACATATGTTCATGTGAAGAGTGTGGCAACATAGCAAAAACAATTAGGGCTTGTAGCAGCGCCCTCTGTTATTTAATCGCAAAACTTATTGAACTCCCCAGTACATTTTAAGAAATAAAGTATTCAAACTTGTTCTATTAGCGATTCTGCGTCGATGACGGTGTTCCATGAAAACCCGGAAACAAATCGACACTATCTGCTACGTGTGGCCAGCAATGGCTTACGGTAGTCACTCTCGATCACTTATCTGGAACGTTCAAAACATGCTCTATTATCCTCCATCGTTCGGTGGAGACGCCTAGTGCTTCACGTCTTTTCGTGGAGGTGCCCGTTCCGCATTCTTGGGAACTCGCTCTAAGCTCGGTGTTACCTGAGGTACGTCAAAAGCATGCGGAACACATTTCCATACTCTACTGTCTAAGCTGTCAATAATTTCTTGGTGACCCCAGGGTCATGTACTAAGAGCGAATTTTAAATTTAAAGATAGTTTAGTTTTGGGTTCATTTTGTAAATTGTCTTAGGACGGTTGTTTCAGGAAATGAAAGAAAACCTTACTGAACAATTGTCATTATCCGTTGGTATATAGTGGTAAAGGTGCCGCATTCAATAAGGCTCTCGAACTGGTCCATCTTTGCTCGAAGAAACGGCAACCAACTCAATTACACGGGCCCCGGTAAACCTAATCGGGTCAATCCGACATGGACTATCGACCGCCAGTAATCACTGTTGTTGACTTCACGGTTCGTGCGGTTCTTAACGGTGCAGTTACAACGCTCGATAGCTTCCTGTTGCATAATTCAATGATGGTAAATTGAGCCAAAGCACCAAATACGTTGCTTTGCTTTGCTGGCCTCGTTGCTTGCACTACTTCGGTACGTACGGTTAGGACTCCCACGGCTATAAAATATTCACCTGAAGAACCAGCTCACAGGCCGGTGCTCTGTGGAGCGACATCATCAATACCATCGCGTCTGCGTGGTCCATGCTTGCGCCTTGAACCGCTGGTTCACACGTTCATTCACTGTTCCTGGGCTGGGCTGGGTCTGATTCATTGATTCGGTTTCGTCGGCCTCAGGGCTAATCAAATGTTCACAGCGCTGCGGGCCGAAAGATTGCAGGGACGGGCGTCACGTGATCACACCACGCTGAGGTGAGAAAAATCGCTCGCATTCTCCAGTCCTTTGGGGGCGGTGGCATTCAAGCGTGTTTATGTATTTATGTGCGTCCTTCAAACACCCGGAGCGCCGCATTTAGAGTACGATACAGATGTATTTTTGATGTGCTGCTAAAAGAAGGGCTTAGACAGCTGGCGAGTGGACGTGTTGCTTCCTGCTCTTGACCTTTGAAGTTTGCTTCACAGCAAAGATTAGTATGCCGTGTTCAGACGAGTTAAACCCTGTTGACGGAAGCTAAAGTGGCTTCACTTGAAATCTGGTCACACCTCCTGAATCCGTTGTTAATAGGGCTCATTAGACCTCGCTAATGAGCTTGCAGGTGGGATTCTATGGAATTGAGATCCTTTTGGAGTTGAAGCAAAAGTTTATTCAAGAAAAGAAGCCGAGTGCCACAGAATGGGGATAATCTCGACTAAAGGGTCAATTTCAGCAACCACAGCTTCCTAGAGCCAGAGAGCCGGATTAAGTCTTGCACAAACTAATGTCCCGAAATGGAATGCTCAATTTGTTGAAAGACATTCGTTGCATCACGTGGAAAAAATCGTTCGTTAATTAATTGTACCTTTTGAACATCTTCAACTAAGTGACTTTTGCCACTGGTCATAACTCACCCACTTGCGCAAGTGTCAAATGTCTGACGAAACTGTTGCACGCCGGTGCTACAAGGTGTGAAGCGTGAAAGTGTTCCACTTTCACATTCAGCTTCGAGCTTCCACCGCGTAACCGAGCTCGGTAGCTAGGAAACCGTCCGATAAATCTGTCGACTGCTAGATAAACTTTCGCTCCAATAACCTGCCGTGGCTTGGCTGACATCTTCACCGGCACCGGCAGCCTTGGCTCGGGACGGATCGGATGCGCGCGGTTCCACGAAAGGTAATCTAACTTTTTCACGAACTGCCGGAAGCAACCGCTTTCACCCTTCGTCTCTGGCTGGCGTCTTCCCAACCCGGCGTTTGAATGGCAACCGTTTCGGGCCCCGGACTTGTCTCCGGACGGTCAGATGATGCTGGTAGCGTCAGTCAAGTTGTTGTGCGGCCCTTGTCGTTGCTCTCAATTTCCTGGTTTATGTTTTTGGGGGTTTTGTTTTTGGTTTTTGTTTTCGTCTCTGCGCAGGACTTGACGACGCTGTGTTTGTTCTTTCGTTTTATTTCGGGAAACATCATCAGTCACTCAAGATCAACATTATCTAGCAACGGAGCGTTAGAACCGGAGCTCGTATTACCGTTAATGTACCGAATGGTGACTCCATAGTGATTGAAAGTAGGCGCGATGCTGCCTAGCGGGATGAAATCCACCGTTCTTCGACCCCACGATGGTCTGAGAGTAATGAAAAATAAGATATTAAACCGCAAGTACCTGTCGATCGATGCTATCATTTTTTGACGCCTTAGTGTTCCGCCTCCGTATCAATTTTTCTATCTTCCAATAGCTTCGGTCCTATTTTGGGTTTGAAGGTTGGACGTCAACAGCGTTATGTTTACTTGTTTTTGTAAGCTTTTCAAAAACCTTTTAAAGTCCAAATTTAAAAGGGCTAAAAGATCGAGTGAATGATATCAGGTTCAGTACGCACATTCAGGAATGCTATACTATGTGCTCATTAATCGGCAACATTTATTTAATATCTTTTTGGACTGATATGAATGTTGAAAAACAGATGAACCATTCCTTTTGGAAATAATAATTTTCGTTTACGTTTGCAGAGAAATAATTAACGTTGTTTATGTGTTAATTTTACTTTGTATGTGGTATTTATGGAAAAAGTCCATCAAAGTTATCATAAAATCACACTAAAGCAGTTTTTTCTCACTCATCGTTTTCCATACTCGAATGTAAGTCAAATAATGAACTTTCATTTGCTTAACTTAATGGGAATGATCTACTAAATCAATAAACATAACATAACATAACATCCCAAAAACTAATCGTAGGAGACACTAAAGTCTTAAATAAAAAACATCGTTTATCTCGCCATGAATATTGGGATACTTTGTTGGCCGGAAAGGTCGCCCCAGGTGTTAACGGTTAGGGTGGCCAGTGAGCATGATTATGAGCAAGGGAGCACGCGCCGTTCGCAAGCGCTGTCAGGTGCCGTCGGTCTCGGTCGTTGCCGCAGGCAAAGCAAACAAATTTTAATAAACCATCCCAACGGAACGGAAGCGTTGAATAAAATATGAAATCGTTCTTCGGCGACCTGTTGAATGTGTTTGCCTGAGCGCTGGATTTTCGTTTATTTATATTTCTTTTTCCCCAGCTCACAGCTGACGAATGCTTCCTCAACATAGAGGTGGAATGATTGAAATCGTGCTTGGCTTCGATATTGGATGTGGCCGAATACCGGTGTTATATGTTGCAGAAGACCTGCTTCATTCAATCATTGTCCAGTTTAACTGCGTTTCGCTGGACTAGCCTTAGTTGAATTATAATCCGCTTTGTTAGCCGCACAATTTTATTTTGATCTTAGTTTTATAATGTCGGATACTCGGTTCGCTTAATTGGATCAATTTGAACGTACGAAACGGAAATCGAAAGGGAAAATAAGAAGTTTTTGTTCAAACTTAAACCATGTTCTTAACACAATTACCTACTAGCTTTCGCCAACTGGGTCGCGAATAACCATATTGATTAGCTCCCATTTATTCTTCAAAATTTGAATCTCGATACTTTCAGTAGATGAAACCAAATGACGTAGGAAAAAAAGTAAGACCGATTGACATCATTGCGATGAGTAATTTGCATTACATTAATTTTCATCCTCCGGAAGCGAACAGTAAATTCTGCGGCTCTGGAGTGCTCTTGCCATTCGTTAGACAGTTGATGATGGAAGGCGTGTACGGCACAAGTGTTGGCCACAGCATAAACAGACCCGAGACCCGTTCCGGATGTGGCCCGTATCTTTTTCGAACGATTGTTTATGTGGCGCGATGGTTTCATATTCAATCAATCATTTACAAGATGAAGCGTTTCGGTAGCGAATTTCAATTAGACACTCATTTTCTACATGCAATGGTAGCGTGGCACACTCTGAAGCACACATACTAAAGTTTCGCAGGGATTCAAATTGTGGGTTAGAATTTCGGAGCCAGCTGCTGTGGTGTAACCTCATTTCAAATCAAGCTTAAAGTATAATGAGTTCTTGTGAGTGGTTTACAGTGATCTTTACTAGAAGATATGTTTGTTCCAATAGTTTTATGTAATGGTTAACTAAAAGTAAAGTACACAAATTAATTATTACATCTTTTTTTCTCTTTCTACAGGTAAGTTTTCGAGTCACATTAAACGATTACCAGAAGAGTGAGTATTTATATTCAACTCTAATGAACCGATGGAATGGAATAATGCCTTATTGAGTGAAACCCAGTAATTGAGTGTGTTTCTTGGACCTTCTAAGTTTGTGAGTGATATGTTCAAGAAGATACCATCTCGGTGAGGAGGCTTCACAGTTATTGTTAAATTCAGACTCTTGAGCAAATTGGCAACCATTTCTACACCAATTTAAAAAGACGCCGGCTTTCAACGCGGCATAGTTGCCTAAGATTTGCTGCCCATTCTGAACGTAAAGCCTCGCTAAACAGCATTGTCCGGCGCAACATTCGCACAAAAGTTACATTCATTACCTCAGCATTAGGCACCATAATTGATCCTTCTCTAATGGAAGCTGACATTTCATCACCATGAGAACGCGCTGACGATGGAATCGAGAGAACTCTTGCAGATTAAGGGCACAGAAAGAAAATTGCCATTCTGTAGATACCTTTTTACTGATGGTTGGCTCGTCCACAGTAATCGAAATAAAAGACGTCTCACAGTTTCTACTTTTATTGTCGAACACAGGGAGCGTTCGATGCTCGCTGTGTTATGAGTGGTTAAATTGAAATTATGAAATATGAATATCTCCGTACCAGCCGTTTCTCTTCAGACAGAATCCACCTTTCGAATCCGACGTCTGTGAATTTGCCAAAATTGACAGGAGCTTGGCGCGACATAAATTGTATTTTATTTCAATTCAATTTCGGAACATATTTCATGGCAAGCCGGTGACAAAATGGCTCCCGTACTGAGATGATGAGTTTATTATGTTGGAAAGAATGGTGGGTTTTTTGCTGATCACCAAAACCATGCCACAATGGAGTGAACTCGGCGCAAAATGGAACCAATTGTGGCGAAACGTTTCCTCTCGCCGGTCATTCGTTTACGAGTCCACCGACTCACCGTTTGATGAAAAGGAGTCGCTTCCGTCTTCGGGGGAAGTGCAGTGATCGTAAACTGGAAAGAATGCCCCGAAGGGAAAAAGCGGCTTCCTCGATTTGCCGGCCCCGGCCGGTCAGTGCCCTGGGGCCAGTTGCGAAGAAACGGAAGCACATAAAATGTTATTTCTTTTCCGTGCCTTTTTTTGGCACCACGCTCGGTTGCAACCTTTTTTCGTTGCCCTTTGCGTACGCAAAGCATGGAATGCGATGCTCGGCGCTGACGGCGTGCGTTTGATAATAATGCTTCTCCGTCCATTACCGCTCCGCTCCGGTAATGGGCCCGTTGGGAAGTGTCCGTTAAAAGCACAAATTCCGTACGGATCGAGCCTTTTTGGGATTCGAAATTCGAGTGGGAAAAACAAAATTATCCGACCAATCTGGGCCGATTCGGACGTACGTGCCGACCGACGGACGGCGACCGATGGTTCGTGACGAGAGTTGTCCTTCCGGCATTCGACTCTCTTCTGCAGATCCCACAAACTATCGTCGCCTTGACGAGGATCCGATGTTTTTCTTCCGCTAAATTACTCCTCACTCATGCGGCTGGCCGAGGAAAGTCCCCTTTAAGCAACGACCACGACCGGTTTTTGGTTGGTCAAACTTCATCGTTTCCAGCTGACAGTTTCAAAGGGTTTCCCGAAAGAATGCGGTTTTCCATCCCTTGCGGTAGACAATCAGTTTTTCTCTGCTCAGCGTTGGGTGCAGCCAGCCTTCCCAGTTGACAGGCGTGCACTTCCGGCGAGCGTGTGTGCCAACTGCAAACATGCACGGCGACCCTCGCTGGATAGAACATCCTGTGCAAACGGTAAAAACCCATTCCATAAAGGAATTTCGGAGTTTCCTTTTATTCGCGTTGCCAACGCCAAGGGAACGCTCGCTTGGATCGTGTTCTGCTTTTGTGAGTTCAACCCATCACGGAAGATGAGTTTCTGTGTCACGCCCGGCTTCGGTGCCATTTATCCTGTGTGCGGTACTAATCGCCCTCGCAAACGATACCGAGAAAGCCTAAATTGGCACGCTTTAGCATGGACATGGGACGGATCTATTTAGTTTGAAAATTTCACGAAGTTTAACTAAGTTGACTAAATGAATTGAGGAAAGGGTTAGGTGCTTTGAAGGAGGAACTAATTTTACAAGTAACGGTAAAACTATCTTTTTGCTGTCGTTCACTTTTGCTGAGTGAGTTATTCTTCAAAAATTCGAAGGCCCTGAACCGTAGCAATGGCACCATTATAGTTCAACTTTCGAACCCTTGTTAAGCTTGTCTAGCCTGAAATCATACAACATTTCCATTTCGCTCACGTACCGTTTATCATTGTTGGACACATTATTAAGGATTTCCACACGAAAAAAAAACCATACCAAGTTTACTGACGAACATTATCGCCCGACAAGGCGTTTGAACGAAGGCGTCAAGATTGATCGACCGAATTAATGGGGTTTTCTCGTTTGCACCGTTGTTTATCCCTACTTGGCCACAATGACCGCCCGCAGTGCTTGCGTTCCAAATATTTATTAGGATGCCTCGGTCCGGGTCAAGTGAGGAGAAATTGGAAAAAGGTCAAGGATCGGCTCGGACGAATGGAGCAGTAGTGTGGCCGTGTGGACGTTCGGCATATGTGTGCGGTGGCAAATTTCTCTTCCTATAAGGTAGAAGACATTTTGCCACGAGGTGCCTTTAAAGACTGCTGCATACTGATTGCATATTCGAGTATAATGATCGTAATTCGCTTATTTTCTGTTTAATAATAACGTACTGTTGCGGACCTTAGTATGGCAGCTTCGCCTGCAACTTTGGTGTTTCGATGGCATACCGTACCTTAGCATGTCGATCCGAATTAAGTATACCCGTAACAAAAGAACCAACGCCTTTCCTTAAAGCGGCTAAAATCAATGCATTTTATTCGGTACTTTATAAACGTTCTATGTAGAACGTTCAAGTAAAAGTATTCTTTGCGACATACGAACGAATATTCGTTGAGTTTTTTCATTTACTACAAATAGTTACAGTCACCCCGTTGCCCATCAAGGTAAAGTCATTGATTTGAAATATTGCCACAACTTAAAGGCTTTCACTTTTTAGCGATACCTGTTACGTGGTTCGTGTTTTTTGAATCAATAACCAGTATGCGTGCTTTGCTACTTATTGATTGCTTCAAGTTCCCGTCACTAGACATTAGTCCACTCAGTCCAGTTAGAAAAATGGAACGAATACTCCACGCACCTTCGGCACAATCGATCGGGAGACCACCTACCAACGATGCTTACTTTCTTCCGTGTTTCCGGTACCGCAACGGAACGGAAGCTCTCGCTAACGTGCAATGGCATTCTCAACTTCACACTTCCACTTCCTTCCGGGTCATAAATGGGTACAAATCACCAGAACGCAATGGCGTGCCCGGTGCCACTGACAGGCCGAACCTTTCATTTCACATCCGGCATCCGGGGGGCCTGCCCGTGGTCCGGAGTGTTTGCGTTGGAGGAAGAGTGTGTTAGTCCCTCACTTTGGACGCTCTATTTACATATTATTAGTAGGACTCTACCTGCGGCTCTACCTGCCGAAGCTCTTCTGGCTCTGGCCACTAGCTGGACCCACTTGGCGTTTTTCTTTCCGAATCTGGTCATTAGTAGCACAGGGCTCTAGGACCTTCGGGGTGTACTAGGACTCACAAAAATGCATCATCGTTGCCAGTTTTGAAGCACTTCGTGGACTTTACTTTAAATTGCATTTTCAAGCTCTCTAGCATCGTATCGCGCGCCTTGTCAACGCCGATTCGGGACCGTCTTTGATGGACGTGGTTGGTTCATTGTTCGTAAAACAGTTTTACGTGAACCATCAATTCACGTTCCGGCACGGTGATTCGATTTGAAGCGGTTGAGTAGTTCCACCAGGGGAAAAATCAAAGAATATACTTATATTGAAAGCTGAATAGCTCGAACCGTTCGACCGTGAGGCGCCCGTGATGAAGACGACAAATCGAAGGCAGAAGGGTCACTGCCTCGCCCCGCCACCCCACCCTGGGGGAACCTTAAAGTTTCCGACGTTCGGTGTCGACGGTTTGCGTCTTTTCCTTTTGCGTCGGTAATCAGAAACCCACGAAGGTCCTGCCGTGGCATGGAATTTGCATATTTTCTTTGTGGTAGAGCTTGCAACCGCTACTGGAATTCCGTGTTGGGACGGGGGCGAGCGAATGTTGTGGCCGTTTGCCGCGTTCGGTTTGCAAACCGCCGATCGATACGTTGATTTCGGCCCGATTCGTGCTTGATAGAAGCTTGGCAAATGTGGTTTTGATGGAGCAAAACATTTATAATTTGCCTGTCTGGAGCGTTTGGTGCTTACCAACCAACAAATAAAATATGTAACTCGTCCCAGTTTTAATATCTTCCATCGTTTGCTGTAACTGAACTATGCTTCTTTTTTTTTCGACCCGGTTGTGATAGTAAAACTCAACGCTTCGCTTTGAAAAAATGCTTCGATTTTTTAAAGTAATAAATCTGAAGCATTTGAGATTCACTGACGCACTGCTGCCATAAGTATGCCATAAATATGCCATAAATGCCATAAATCGTGAAGCAAACCTTCAGAAGCAAATAGTGAGATAATAACATTCGCTTCAGCGGCGGCTGATTGGTTACCCTTATCAACCGACTCTTGGCACACGCTCTTCGCTTCATTTGCTCATCTTTCATGCGCTCACATCTCACGCTCACACTCATCGCCCAAATCCCGCGGATTGCTATGCACGTAAATAATAATGTTTTGATTGCCATTATGAATTATTTATTGTAGTCCTCAGTCAACGTACGCAGAGGCACGAGATTTACATCCTGCGGGTATGGTTTTGGGCTCGACACTAATGATACGTTTCGCGACCATTGAGGTGGCGTCCTTGGTGAGCGAGCGAGGCGGCCAATAAAAGGCCCTACCCGCCTTCGTTGGCACACTGTCTGTCACGTGAATGGTGACCGGAGTGACACGTTTTTCTGACAGGCGTCAACGCCCATCCTGCCGGGTGGACCCGAGGACATCTATTGGTTTCCATAATTCCGGACCGGAGCATGCAACCAGCTGATACCGCCGAGCCGAGCAACTGGTCGGGTGTGAAGGTTCAACCCCCCCTCCCCAGGACACGGTCGTCAATTGTTTCGTCACAATGATTAATTACCCAATCGTGACCTGTTTGCCGGTGGCCGGTCCGGAGGGTGGCTGGACCGAAATGGCCAGGACGCTCGGTTTCTTGGGTGGCGGGTCCGAAATCATTAGACCGAATTAATGACACGCGTAATTGAACGGCATTCACACGCGGCTCCTCGATCCTGTCGTTTCGGAAGCCGCTTGCTTCCATTCGCTCGCCGCTCGCCAGTTGACACGGCACGGCGACACACATTTCAAATTAGAGCTTAGTTTTGAGGTGTAACTTACATTGCCGCACATCCTTCGGCTGAGCGCTGCTGCTAACACCGAAGCCGCTCTAATTGGATTTTCTTCTTCCCAAAAAGGATAATGGGCGTTAAGGTTGTCTCTGGTATGGGTGTGTGTGTGTGTGCATGGAGGATCTTAAGCCATAGAGTAGTGTAGTGTTTTGTGGTCCCCATTCCCATGTCAAGTTGTGGCCACAGGAACACCGGCAGAAAGGGTCCAACTAGAAGGGAGTCATATTTTAAATTTGGAGCCTTATTTATCCCGGACACCGGCGGAGGGGTTTAGTCATTGTGTTTCGCTCTCAGTACACACGACACGTTTATCTTCATCGATTTTTTCTCCTTTCCGGCGATCCACATCCGGCGTTGCGTGTGCTCTGAAGTACGTTCGCACCGCAGACCTGAGGCTGTTGCGTAAAGATATTCCACAAGCGTCCGAGGACGGGGACGGGTGACCGGATCGCCGAAAGCCAACGCCTACGCCACGAACCTAAGCCTAATTAAAAGCCATAAATTTCACCCAACAACACCTGCCCTTTCTGAGCACCACCCGATGTCGAGCGTCCTCAGGATGATCCTTTGGCCAATTCCGGGTTTTGGCTATTTACCGGCCGAACGAATCACCTAGTGCGGGTAGCAACAGAAAAGGACCCCGGAAAGCCGTGCGTCGTGGCCCGCTCCAAGGACTGCTGCCATTTGTCTTGCTGGGTCCTGGCGCGTAACAGGTCGTGCCCACGAGCGTATCTAAATTGTTAAACGATTCTCTTGACGGAAATCGGACCAGCGCAAACATGTCAGCAGCCGTTAGATTACCACCAAATCCGGACCCGAGCCACCCGAGCCTGGGTCAGCGTGCCGGAAATTTAGTTTTCCCCGTTTTTAGCAACGAAATTGACAACCAATCTGAACCGCCCCCCGGCCACCACCGAAAGTGTTGCCGTGCCGTGGGTACCGGAAGCAAAAGGAACGGTGGTGTGCCTAAGCGAGGGGATCTTGTCGCCCAAAACTTCCCCCCGGGAAGGGATCGTTTGCCGTCCGTTGCGTCGTTCAATATTCCGCCTGCGAGATGTTGTGAAAAGAAACAAACAACCCACACGTGTGTGTGTGTTTGCACGGTCGGTCGAAAGCTTCGCCCATAGCCACCTGGTGCTAAGAGCGGCCGGATCAAGGCTAAAGCCTCACGTTATAATCCTATTTCATCAAATTAAAAGAATTTCTCCGGCACCGGACCGGCGGCGTTCGAAGCAGGAAAGTTGGGCCAATAGAATGAATAGCTCATAATGCTGAGGCCATACACAGCGCAAAAGTTTCACCGCCACCCCCGGGGGTGGACCACTCCACGCCGTACATTTCAGCTCCCTCCCCGACCGTGCCAACAAACTTTTCCACTCCACTTTAAGACTTTAATGGGTCCGCTCGCTTGCTTCACCGTGCGCTAATGTCTGCGCCCGCGTTTCACGCCGTGTTGGCCAGGCCCGGGAGCGCCGAGAAGCCGGCCAAATTTTAAACGAACCACCGAAGCGGACGCGGCCCCGTTAATGGGGGTGTTTTTATTGGAAAATTCTGTGGTCTTGAAATTGAAATTAGATTATAACTCCGGAGTGACGGTCCCGGCAGGTCTCGACGCGCGATAACGCGATAACGTTATCCTCGTTTCGGGGTGGAACTTTCGCGTTTGTAGTAGTTTGTTTTCGTTTTTTGTTTCTTTTTGCTGTCTCGCCATGTCGAGCTTTCGGTGAGCCTCGATTCGTGGCGTTTACCGGCAAGGGTCCTGAGCTGAGTTGAGCAGTTTTTAAAGTAGACCATGATCCTTCACCGGTGTAGCCGGTGTTGCTTTGCCTTTCCGGACGATTGGCCGACGTCGATGGGCCGGCACAGTCCGGCGCTCGACAGCAGAGAGCCCTTGTCGCGTGTCGCTTTTAAAAGTTAAGCGATCCAAAGCGGCTCTTGAATTTAAAATGTTGCGCCGCTTCTTCGCTTCGTTGTCTCATCACAGTGAAAGCCTCGCCAGGCTGCTCGTTTAATGCTTCGTTTAGCATTCCGGCCCAGAATGTTTCGTGTGGTCGGCCGTGCGTGACGTCGTGTCACGAAATGGTGAGATTATTTTAAAGATAATTATCAACCAAGGCGTGGTGGGACAACCAATTCTGGCCAGATCCTTCCATGAACAGGTCCATGGCAATTGCCTCCGAATAATTGAAAGATTAAAACGATAATCGCCCAACGGGAGGCAACTTAATCCTTGGGCAATTGGAGTGGAGTGCCGTTTTTTTGCTTTTAATTAATTCACACTTTGTAGCTCGGCACTTTGCTGGCACAATGTTTCCAATCAAACTGAAACGCTAATTGAAACCAATCGCCCGTGATTCGTTACACGATTCGTGTTTGTTTTTGCTTCCATTCGTCACCTTTCATTCACCTTTGCGCACCCTACAGACCGGGCCAGCAGACCAGACCGTGGGGCCATATTGATTTCACGGTGGACCGACCGGCAGCGAAGGTTATGCAAATTGCATTTGTCGCACCGCGTTCCCTGTCACCGGCGATGGCCGTAAGTATGAGCCGGCCACAGTAATCAGATTACACGGTGCATCCTTTTCCGATGTTCCGATGGCTTCGAAAAGACAGACCGACCGAAGCCCGCCGTCCCTGAGCCGTCCGGAGCCCGGAGCCGGAAATGTCCCTGTCAAAGGATTACAACTTTTCCGGCTTTGCAAGTCGGGCACACGGGCAAAGGTGCGAATGCGAGACCCCATGCGGTGGCTGGTGGACATATTATTTTATAATTTGCCCACGCTATCATTTGCCTGCCCGGCGACAGTTTGCTGGATGGAGGCGGCGATAAAGGATCGTTCATCGTTTCCGCCCTCATTTCACGCGACGTCAGAGCCAAACTAATCGTCAATCGATCGCGTGATTCGGTGCGCTGCCTGCTGCCTGATGTCGGATCGGAGAATCGGAAGGAAAAGAGCAACGGAAACGGGGCAACGAATAGCCGGTAGTCGGAAATCCGGTACAAAGCAACACCGCCTTGAAATTGGTGCCATAATGGGGTGGCCCTAGCTGTACCGCAATTAGTTCTAATTATAAGGCTGTTCTGTGGCCCAGGGCAGGACGCTACGCCGTGAGCAGCAGGTGTGTGTGCTGACGTTGATGAATCGACACACGCCCTGCGCACGGTTGGGACCAAAAGTCCGTAACAGAGTGCGGGCCCCCGCGAAATGCGTGAGTCTAACTTTCTTGACGCAAAAACTTTACCACAGCAAAGATTTTGGCCCCGCATTATTTGGGACGACAGTTGGGTCGAACTTTCCCATTAACGGGCTTTTGCGCCATTTTCTTCGGACGATTCTGAATGTCGAGGTGGTTTCGGGTTGGTGGATTAGATCATGGCGCAGCACGAGCAGTTCGGCGAGCTAATTTTGGACGCCTGGAAGTCCTGTTCATTATTTCGCAGGGAAATGAGTTTCCCGTTCCAGCCGTCGTCGTGGGCTCACACAGTCGAGTGGTCAGCCGGTCAGAGGTTGTACTGTGAGCAAAAGTTTTTGCCCCGCGCAAAGTCCGCGGTTTTCCGATATTTCCGATATCGTCCTGCGGAGCGAAACGAGAAAACGTGACGTGGAAAAGGTAATGGAACCGTTGCAAACCGAATCGAAACTGAGCTTCCCGCGTTCGGGCACAAGATGGGGCTCGAGATAGGGCCGAGCCGTTCAATATCGGAAAAAAGCATCTCACCAAACGAACGAGAATCTGCCTTCTGCGAGTGCTTCCGGCGCCATTTTCATAAAACTGAAGTGTGTTCGAGAAGAATGGAGCGCCACTAGGAAGCTAGCCATGTGTAAATAGTACTGAGAGGTTGAAATGAACATTTTGTCCGCCACTGGTGGAATTAAACTCTATAACGAACTAACGGCCGTACCGGCAGGGTAATGCTTTGCACCAACAATGCCAAACAAAGTGCTGCTGTTCCTTTTTAAGAGCCATTGTCGCGGATCCTTTTCTAGTACATAACGGGCAATCCGTAGAATATTCCAATTATTGCTCGAAGATGACATTTTAAAATCATTCGAAAACAGTTGATATCGATCAGTGGATGGCGAAAAGAAGTTTAGTTTCCGAACACAAAATATTTTAGGCGAAACGAGGATGAAAAATGTGCTTTAGTCAATCAAAAATCAACCAAAAACATTATATAAGATGTGTAAATGATAGTTTTGGTGTATTTAGGGATGATTGATACAAGAGAAAAATTTTAGGCAAACATATTTAGAACAAGCTAATTTTCTCTTCGCCCCCCGCTGATAGAGCAGTCGGTAGTGCTCTTCGCTGTCACGCAGCTGGCCTGGGTTTCGAATACCGAGATCGGTTGTCACTCAACCGGCCATGGTTTCGATTCCCGATACCGGCGTGACAGGGGGGTTGACGCGGGGCTAACAATCCCGTCCGTAAAAATTAAATGTTACAGAAAGAGCATCAGAGATTAGCATTGTCTCTGGTGCCCAGGCCAAGACTGCTCAGCGGTTGTAGCGCCAAAAGAAGAAGAAGAAGAAGAATTTTCTCTTCGGCGGAAACAAGTTCAAATCCGAACAATCCGCAATGCATACCATCTGCCTTGTATTTTATACCTTCTGATTTTCGTTTTTGGCCAATATTTTAGACGGATTGAAAATGGTTTGTGGATGCGATATTCAGTTTACGTTTATCAATTCGTTTTGTTGTTGATTTCTTGCGCCCATCACTTTTAATATGATGAATACGACCTTCATTTTCAAACAGCTTGATAATTTTTGCCGATTGCTTGCTCGCTTTTGATCGAAAATTCGTGCAATATCCTTTATAATTTTAGCACTAATACTCAAATTAATAAAAAGTTTACGGTCTTCATTGGTTAACTTGCGATATTTAAAGAGTTCTGCCATATTACAATCTCAGAAACAGTAAAATGTCTTGTGAGTTCTCCACCATGCGCTTCTAAGCTTTTATTCTGCATTTTGAATATGAAAACATGTAAAAAAAAATGTTATTAGTGCTCATAAATTAAAACAAAGTGTACTCTAGTTGCTTTATTACCAAGCAAAACGAAAGAAATTGGTGTGAAAAACTGAATACTTCAAGCTTCCAACTTAAACTAAGGTTGTGTTCGCCGTACTCAAATTGATCTAAATATGGCCACAAATGGCCGCAACAGTCTACTAGATTACATCTAAATGTCTTTTTATCGCCCAAATTTTGCTGTTAGAACCCTAAAGTAACATTCATCGTCTTAAAAGAGGCATTCAAATAGAAGATGTACTCATATTTTCACATATTATTCAAATGTTCAGGAGCTAAACTTCTTTTCACCATCCACTGAACCTACGACGGATTACAATTGAAGAGATGCACTCGTCCCTATTAATACGTCCCTATTAATCGTATGCTCGTAGGTTTTCGATCTAAAGAGCACTTCACAGCGTGTGTTAATCATCTGCTGATTACCCGTATGATTGATGTCGACTTCCCATTCATGAACGAAACACATCGTTTGTCGCACACAGCTGGTCGTTATCATAAATCAACGATTTGCGTTCGGTACGATCGGACTCCACGGTACTTTTATCGTTTCAAACCGACATTCGCTGCATTCACTGACGATTGAGTAAAATCTGCGTTAACCATCAATTATGAATGGTGACTGACTACGTAACTACAGATTTTATCAGATACAGCATCGTCAGAAAGCTGAAGGACGTGTTGGTTGATAATGTGTTGATCGCCCAGGGAGGACTGCGGACTATTAGTGAAAAATTATGCAAAACTAAATTCCACATAGATAAGCCACCCTATCACTTCACGATGATAAATAATCCCGTTATGAAACTTTTCTTTTTCAATTTCAATAATTTCTACGCTACTCGTGTCACTGATAGACCTTCGTCTAGATAGGGGGCCATTTCGGGTCACATCGCTTTTCTCAAAGTCCGGCTACGGAAGTCCGAGCTATTTGTTGTATTTTATCACTGCTATCCCTTTTTGAACCTTGCAACGAACTCATAAATTTTCCCCCAAGGACCATTTTGACGTTGGCTTAATCCTGGGTTGACCTTCACCGTTGGCAAGGGGCGCCTTTTACTTCGTGCGTTTGCATCCTTTTGCTGTGGCATTTTTTGCTCCACCATTTAACCACAGCTTGTGCCGCGGTTTGCTCGTTGAATAAAATTAATACGTTGAAAGGAATAATAAATTAAGATAAGCTGCAACGCACAGGTCATGGTTACTAAGGAGCTCATCTCAAGCATTTGACCAACAACTGATGGTCTTTCGCACGGTGTACTTGGGTTGGGTTATTTTAAGACACACACCCGACATCGGATCGTCGACACCGTTGCTGTTGCTGAGCGATAGCAGGTGACAAGAACTCGAGGTACGAAACTTATCACTCTCAGCTGAAGCACATTCTTATGCTTTCACGACGCGCCCTAGAGCGGATTGCATCCGACTTAGCTCGTTCCGTCCCGCCACATGACTTTTTGTGGACTTTTTGCGGCGATGAACGCCTCGACACCGTCGTTGATTCGGCTAAACTTATTCAGCTGCAAACTTTCGTTGCACTTCTTCTTTGGTTTTACTTTTCAACTCGCAGCTCTCGAACAGAACAGCAAAACAGCAAAAGCCGAACCCGGTGCCCGGTCTGACCTGAAAACGTTTTATTAGCCCCGGCCAGGTAGAGTAATGCGGTTTTCCAGCGATTTTCCCAGCGTCCGACGTCCGATTTTCTGCCTCAAGCACAAGGACACTCCGCTGCTCCGGGGTTTGGTGAGAATTTTAACAAATTGTGAAGAGGGACACCACGATCTGTGCAAAGACCAACATCGCGCGCGCTGTCTCACTTTGTCGCCTTGGTGCCGCGTCTTTCTTTCTGCATTTCCTGACACAAAAACCGACAGCTGTCTGATGTTTTCTTATAATTTATGGACTTGAAAATTTGCTCCGCCGTCCGTCGAGGGCCCGAGCCTTCGCGACTGGGGGCAGAATATTTTAGCTTCTCGTGGGACGCAAAACTCGACCGCGCCAACGGTGCGCGGATGATGCGTCTTGTTTACAGGGGCTTACGGGGCGACTGAATTTGAATGTTTACCAAGATCCGGTTTATGCTAAGTCGCCCCGAGGATCGGGCAACTAAATAACTTCTTCGCCGGCGGCATTGTTTATGGAGCCACCAGTGGACTTGATTGAGTAAGTGTTTGCTTTTCGGCTACGTTTGATAACATTTAACGACAGCGCGGCACTCTGATTACTGTGTGATTTTGACAGATTTTGATGAAAGAGTTTGAGACATAAACAAACGATAAAGTTTTAATCTTTCTCTTGGCTAACGACTGTTTTGTTTACTCCACAACTCACACTAGAAGCGTACGACACTTTGGTTAAGTATTTTTAAGCTCTGTCCCGTGAAAAGCTAAATATAGTCAACGTGTTAAAACACCTTCCCTAAGCACCTTTCTACGGAACGAAGCGCAGTCAGCAGTGTTGACCGATACAGCCCAATTGATAATTGATCAGCAAGCGTGACACAGTGCTCAAAATAAAAGCATCAAAGTAAGAAAAACGTTTCGCTCCGGTCTACGAACCAACCGAACAATTTGATGTCACAAGCGTTCAGTGGTAATAAATTTATGGAGCCACCAGCAACCTGGCCGCTGGCGATGAAATATTTTTTACAACGTCGACACCTTCGGACTTTTCGGAGTCCGGACACTGACGACATTTGCGGATCGCCTCCCTCGTAGGCAGCTGCACTTAATTTTGGCCGCTCAGCGGCTTATCAAGATTAAAACCAGGTGAAGGTGGAGTTTTTCGTTTTCATCTTCGGTGATTTGTGTGCCCATTCTGCGGAATCTTCCGGACCGGGCGAAGTTCTGCGCAACGGTCCTTAGCAAACCACGGACCCTGTGGACTGACTTTGGAAGTGATTAGACTGAATGATAAATGGAGCAGCCGGAACGAAGACGTTTTCTGCGTGTTTGTGTGGTTTTGCATGAAAAATTAAGCAACGCCGTTCGGGAAGCAAAAACCAAGGACCAAGGTGCGTGGCCACATAGCCACAAATTTCCTCTTGGTTGTGCGACATTTTCGAGCAATTATAGTCCTGCTGCTGGACCGTAACGAGCACGACGGTAACTTTAATAGCGTTTCCAGAGGTGTTCGCTGTTAGTGGAGGAGGACACCCCTAGCAAAATGTGGGGTCTGCTGGATGCTTTTGTGTGGAATGATTACTACTGTGCCTTTGTAACCGTCTCCTCGGCCAGACGGAGCCAACCAGCTGGTTGTGGTTGAAATGGAACATGAAATTACTAAATGGTTAGTCCACGTTTCACGCTTTTGAATATTTTATATCCTATTGTTTTGGCGCCTCCGTTCGCTTTGCTGAGATTTCGTCGTCTATTTAGTGATACAACGTTCATTACAAACGCTTCGTTGATATTGTAGTAGAAGATTTGCAGCAAGCAATCCCGGCAATCCCGCGTGCATATCTGTCGTGTGTATAATGTTTCAGATCATAAAACTGAACATTACTGAAGATGGGTCCCACGGAAGCAATTGGAAAGTTTTTTGTTTTCTATAACAATCCACAGGAGTGCAGGATCCTGGTTTACTGTCGGAAAATGAAACCTGGCTCCGAAATACGCCCGAACGTCAAACGTGCCTGATGAGCACTTCTCCTGCACTGTTTAGATGTCATAAAGAAACTTTTATAGCTTCATTCCCAACACTTTTCCGTCGATCATTGATTTTGTCCATCAGTCCACCCTATCTGGAATCGATGGAATCGCTTCTTCTTAAGGTCCAAAGCTATAAAATCGAAACGGGTATCTCCATTACTCCTGACGCTGCCCCGGACAGCCAGCGACGATGGCCAGACTATTGGAACAAAGTTTTTCAAATCCATCACGTTCATGTTGGCACACATAGACGGGACTGGCCATGCACACGCACACGACAGAATAGTGTGTGCCTGAAGTGCGCCATTTTATTTCACTTTTTCACTGTATGCTTGACCAACTGACTGTGGAAATATTGGTCCCTAAATGTCGCAGTGGGTTACTCGACCTCGGACGAGATTAAATACATAGTCTGTCGTTACTAAGTAGTGTCACTTGTTAGGTGGCGCCAGGACAGGATGACCAGGGTAAATTCGCGGTGCAAAAAAGGCCACGCAAACCGATCCATGTGTTTTGAACGTCTCACTGTCTTAACCGCAACGCAACAACAGACACGTCGGTTCCGGTGACCCGGAAATCGGTGCCGCCGCGTCTCATCACCATCATCAGCCGTCATCTTCGGTTGTTCACGCCACGCCACTAGTCGGAAATGCCACTAGTGCGGTGACGTACCCTGGCCGCACACCGACGGATGCGGTCTGTTTAAATATGCAATCCCAGTTCCGGCGGAGGTAACGATCCGGTAACGATCCCGATGCCCGAGTCGCAGCACGTAGTCGGTGTGCCGTTTTGGTTGCCTCGTGTTTATCTGTCACCATCATCGCCGCCGACCACCACCATCAACCGGCCCCCTGCCTACCGGCGCAGACCGACGGCGGACTTTGACGACCGAACAGACACATCACGTCCCGCCCCGGTACGCTCTAATTCGTCCAGCGAGGGCGGTCGGCAGCAGACATCGGTCGGTTAGTTTACAGTGAATCGCCTCCAAACACTGGACCATGCTCGTTGGCTCACTAATCGACCGTACGCCGCACGCCGCAGGACTCGGGGCACCGGCGACAGCAGCCACGGTCTATGTTGTGCCCCCGAGGTTTGCCCACTTTCCGGGGATTGCCCACGCAATGGCAAAGTTTTTACCAACTCACTTGACGCGACACAGCCGAGGTCAGGGAGCTCCGTTCTGTCGGAAGGCAAATTAACTCGCTTTCGGTGGAAACCACCGACCGCCGGGGGCGGTTCACTTCGACGGATGGGATACAAATAGCAGTTTCCATTTTTACCCCCGGTTCTGGCTTCTTGCGTAGTTCGTCGCCCGAAGCCTGCATTGCAATTGCTCAGGAGTAGGAGGTCCACAGAAACAATCGGAGCCGTTTGTTGGGATTTCTTATCCATTACGCGGCGGTGCACTTTATCGTTCGTAGGGTTGTGACTTGTTTCGTAAGATCAAGCTTCATATCGAAGACCTGGCGTCAGAAAGTCAGAAACACAATTTTTTTTTTAGAAAAACTGGAAACCGAATGTTGTTGACGAAACTCGTTCAAAGTTTCGCATTGATTACGCGCGATGGACCAGGTGAGATAGGGATTTGCATTTTTCGGTAGTTCGGTGCAAATTGGAATGAAAATTCGTCTCGTTCTTCGTCGATTCTTCCCTCTTTTTGCTTACTGCTCCACCATAAAATGTGATAACCTTTCGGAGGAACTTTAAAGGGTCAGCTCTAGGGTCTTACAGCAGCACCTTGCTCCAACGGGAACCGAAGCACGAGAACTTCAGCAAAGTGAGAACTCGTTATCTCGTCTCGTCGTACGAAAGGCACCTTGTGTCCAACACACCAACCAGGACCACCACTGACTTTTTCTTTTTTTTCTCCTCTTTTTCTTCCCGATTTCAACGCACAGAAAGATGATCCAACTCGTCGTCGTCGAGGAGGGAAGCTACGAAAAGGATGTCCTGTTCTACGTCAACCTCGGCGAACCGCAGCAAATCGGAGGTAAATCATTCGATTCCCACACCAAGCTAACCGAACCAAGCCTGCCTTCCGTTGTACATCGTTCCGTGTTACCGCCCGACAGTCGTGTACTTATTTACTGTTCTTCCTTTTCAATTATCAGCATCTTTCCGATCTGTCGTACCTGCTCCTTCCGAGCAAAATCCACCAATCAGCCAACTTGGCCCACTAGGACCGCAAATCAGATTAGGAACACATTCTCTACCCCTGCCGACGTAGGTGCGCTCAGTACGCCGTAGTAGCTCTGTGTCGTGGTGCTCGTGTTCCGCTTCAAGATTTGCTGATTTTTGACAATGTAGTTCTCCACGGTCCCGCTGAGTGCTCGTAGGTTCGTAGACAGCGTTGTCGCTCCGTTCCATCGTTAGCTCCCAGACTGTCCCAGGCTCCCAGGATATTTCCGTCGGCTTTCGGCTAGTTCAATTTAGATTGGAATCCGACACGTACGACATCGAGATCGGCCGATTCCCAACATGGCGGTTCCCAACATCAGGGTTGCTAAATTTCCATTTGTGCTTCACCGCGTAGCCGTCACGCGAGCGGCCAAAAGCTAACGGCTCACTCACGCCCAGGCTCCGGCTCCGGCTCCGGGTTGAAATATTTGACATGGCGTAGCTCACGGTGCGCTATGAATATATTACTTCGCGACCTGGCCTACCTGGCCTTTGCCGTACGTCATGCGTGTTGCTTCAGCCGTTTTTGGGCCGTTTGAGGCCTCCGCTCTGGGCTCGGCTCAGTTGGCTCATGTAAAACAGGATCCTGGGCAACAACACACTCACGCCACCGCCACGGCCACTGTTGGCGTGTCGACTAACGAACGTATTATGGTTCGTAACAGAGCAAATCCTTGGCCGCCTTGGTGCCACGCCAGGACCCACGTGAGCGGAATGATAATTTTATTCGCCGCTGACGGGTCGCCGGGGAACTAGCGGCCAGGTTAACACACCCCGCCGTGCTTGATTGGGGCTGTATGATATTTCATCTTCGCGTCGTCGCACCGAGGAACTAGCGGTGGCCACCTGGCGACAACTTCATTAAACCGAAACATCGTTCGCGGTGGTGGCTTCTAGGTGGCAACCTGTTCCAGCCACCACGAGGTTCCGCTCAGTCCGGTATCCTGATTGGCACTGATCGAATCCTACGCTCTCTCTATCGTCGATTTCGACGACCCTATGCAGGTGTGATTTGATGGAGAAAGTAATGCGATACATATTTGTTTGATTCTCATCCGTACGGCGTTCCCAATTCATTAGGTTCCGAAAAGCAATCACACCCGGATGTGCGCGGTGCCTCTGACATCTCTCGACGATTGATGAGAGAACTGCTCGTGTCTCTGCTGTTGTTGTTCGTAATATTGTATTGTAATAAAAATGGCAAACCGTTTCAGTAAACCTCACCATAAGCCTGTTACCTTCATCCGGGGCTTTGTTGATTGAATATTGGATTTTCCCCACCCAATCGATGGCTCTCGTTGAATCGAATTTCATGGGACAAAACTCCGGCAACTCACGAGCCACCGGCAACCCAGTTTTTCCCATTATTTATTGTCTTTGCTCAAGCATTTCGCGCAACAGGACCACGAACCAACAGTCGAACTACGATTTCCGATCCGATCGGGCTGCAGTTCGGTAGAAATCGGTTTCCTTCGTGGCCGCGAAGTGCGGAAAAATGTGTGAATTATTGCACCGTATAATGGTAAACAAAATGCACCATTAATTTTCCTAACACGGGTCCACTACCACCGATGCAGGGATACTACGCCCCAAAGCAAAACCCACCACGCCGATACCGATGAATCTTCCCAGAAAATTCAAATTCATCTCCCTCCGATTCAGCGCCCCACCCTTCCTGATGGTGGGTGTGTGGGACTTTCCCCGGGGGGTGGTGTTAGGGAAAACTCAAACACTCTCCCGAAATCGAATCGAAAAGATAAACATCCCATTACTCTTGGCACTATCAAACACGCGGCCCCCAGCCGTAACCGCGCGCGCCTGACGTGAATCGGAAATTCGGAGCAGACATTAAATCTTCGATACGATACGTCACGGGCAGGGAGATTTGGAAAATAATCACTTCATAACATTTTTTTTCGGGCCAATCTAAACAAACAACTAGATCGGCCGGCGTCACGCTGCTTTTTGCACGGCCCCGTTTTTGAGGTCCTTCCCGGGAGTAGTTCCGTCGTAGCACACCATAGAAGTACCGTCACTTCGCCGGTCTGTCTCCGGCGATTGAGAGATTTCACGGAAACAAAACCACTTGAACTACTGAGTATGAAGAGAGGTTGGCTTCGGATGTGTTTGAAAAATGAAACGATTGACCCATCACGCAGTTCTACCGCAAATCATGGCTTATGTACGGCACCGAGTAAACGTGGCATGTTTATTTTCGATCACCGATTCACGGTTACGGCCTGATCAGCTTTTTATGGGCACACACACCGAACGCGTGAGGAAGGGAAGATTTTTATTCACACTTGGCCACAGCCACGAGTCGTTAGTTCGCGAGAATTGATTATAATAGGCGATCGGTAGATCGATGGCCGAATTGAACAATCAAGTAGATTGAACTACGTCCCTGTGGCGCTCTGTTGATCGCGAAATTGTGGATTATACTATTTTTATGTTCAATGTTTTGATGAAAAGGGAACCTCTTTATGTTGCTGATTGAAATTGGGGTTTGAATTCACCGGAAGCCGACGGAGCTGCTCTGCTCGTTTTCAGTCAAACATCCGGCAGGTAGCAACCTCTTGGAACCTTACCTTTTCGCTGTTTTGTAAGCATTTATGTCGCTCCGAGCTTTGAAGCACTCCTCTGATGTTGGAACCGCTATTGTTTCGCCTGTAACTATTGACTTTACTCCGTACTTCGGGATGTTTGTACATTCACTTCCATCAAGGTCTCTAGTTGTTGCTCTCCCGTATTGACAGCCCTTCGTGCCCTTCTTGCCTTCGCCATCGGCCCCCACCAACACAGAATCCCTAGGACAATGCGTATTGCACACATCCTGCAAACTGCTCCGCTCCGCTTGCCTAGTGCCAGTAGCGAGGAGAGACCTTCGGTACGCTGGTACCAGAACTTCGGTAACATCCGAATGAAGGTCACCTCGATTGTCGCAATCGATCGACGGAGTCGCCGCGGCTCCTTCATTAGTCGTAGGTTTTCGAGTAGATTTGCCAATTGCGTAGACGTTTGTACATCCAGCCCGAGCCAGAGTACTCCAGCCGTGTTCCTCAGTAGGCAGTAGTCTCAGTAGATCCGAGTGGCGTTTTCTTCGTTTGGTTTCTTTCTACTTTGAGTTAATCTACTTCGAGCTGGCTGACAATAGTATAATTCATTGATATGATATGTAACCGTATATTGTTATTTTTTTCGTACTATATGTTTCTTTGTCTTTCTCTCTTTTTTCTTTTCTTTCTTTATATGTTATCTCTGTTTTATTGAATGTAACTCCCACTAACGTTTTTCCGATTGCCATTTTGCTGCTCTGCCGTATGGTTGTAACCTCGACTACTACTACTACTACTACTACTACTACTTTTACTTATACTTCTATTTCTATCACTGCAACAATTATAATTACTATCTTAACTTTATTATTGGCATCGCCTTAAAAATGCTTTGTCCATTATTTCTTTTTAAACTTTGCCCAATATTTTATTACTTTCCATTACTCTAATCCTACTTAAATATGTTTGCAAATTACATTCGCCTAACAATTTTACTATATCTTACTTTAAACTGATCCACTCTTTTTACTCTTGTTCCTTCACTGCCACTACTGATGCTACGTAATACATCTCTCACATGTGCAATGTATGAATTATTTCTCGTTTATTTTATCCCTCTCTGATTGTGGCTTACGGCTTTGTTGCAAATGTGTTGAATTTGACACGACGAACTGTACGAAAATCCACACAACCCACAAACTGAATCAACCATCTATCCTCGACGGAATTGAATTAAACATTAACATTGGGGGAAAAAAACACAACAACAACTCAACCCCTTTTCATCCGAATCTGGCTACCATCTTCTGTGGCGGTTTGAAACGACCTGACGCATCATCCATTGGTCGGCATTGAACAATACTGATCCGGACTGAACAAATCGAATTGGGATCCTGCGAAACCGGCTGCTACAAAATCTGTCTCATCCTAACGAACGACCCGAAACTACCGACCGTTGTGTCGCCCGGTATTCGTCGAACAAATTTGCCTAAAAATGTAACCGAACGTAAACGATCGGGGCGCAAATCGATCAACTCCACGGCCGGATTCCACCATGTCTCATCTTCCGAATGTCGATGTTGTTGTCAAAAAAAAACGAACAAACGAACAAACGAACGAACGTATAAAAACATAATAACTTTGAATCGAATTTCTAATGAAACACACCCAAAAAAACATATCGACCGGTTCGCAAAAATATGTATCTGTTGCCAATGTTGATGGATGGCGTTTTTTGTAAGTAATATTTTATATGTTTTATTTTATTTTGCCTATTTGAGCTTCATATTCAACGCACGTTTTATGCACGGTTGCTGTTTGTGCATTGCTTATTGCTTTTCTGGCGGGCAAGCATGGTTTGAGTGTAAAGTGTATTGCAGCGGCAGCGTGTAGAGTATGAAATCAGAAAAGAAGCTTATTGTGTGTGAGCTTTATCTGTGTAGCTTTAGTAAGATCGATACTTGCATTCATTGCTTTGCTGTTTGTTAAATAATTTCAGTTCACTCATAAATTCTCATAATTTCTCATAATGTTACTATTTTCGATTCTACATAAGAACAGTAGATTTTTTTAACTTATTTTGTTAGTTAAATAACGCTCTACCAGACAGTTATAAGGCAACGGAAAACAGTCCATCTCATAAACCGTTCGCCAGAATTCCTGCACTTTATTCATTCCCGTTGACATTTCCTCGGTAACGTCGGTAACACTAATGGAGGCGCATGGAGGCGCATGGTGGCGTGTAAAAGAAACCGCAAAAACCTGCACTTCCCAGCAAAGGATTGGCATCGCGGGCACAATATGAATGTTAATTTTAATTGCATCACACGTCGCATCGCTTATGGAAGCAAAAAGAACCCTCCGGACGGTTCAGTACGGTATAAACCAAGCGGAATGCTAAACACAGTCCATTCCATAACGGAGAGAGAGTACGGGCGTGAAGCACGCCATGCTTTCCGGCTTTTAATTGCGCGACAATAAGCCTCGTTTTTCTTGTCACCCGGCAGCGGGCCGGCCACGGTTGCTTTCGTCTAGTTTTAACTGAATGAATCAACTTGTCAGCATTGTGTGCTCACAATTAGCCATCTTATCGCAACGAATAGTATTGTAATTTGTTGTAACAAAAACGAAACTGTAGCACAACACACGGGTGTGCTTCTTTGTAATCGAGTTTGTTGATAAACAACACGTTCCCATTTATTCACCTCACAGTACGAGCCATTAGCTTTTTTCAAAATCTGTGTAGGAAAAGATCACAATCACTGAGGCTCACAATCAACGTGGCTTAAATTTATTCGGTGGCTCCCTCCGTTTGTTCTGCATCTAATTTTCATTTATTCAACAGAAGCGTTTGTGATTTTTGCTTTTCAAATTGGGAGCTCCGTCCGGTAGCAGTCGTTTGTAGGTTAACGGGTTTTTTTTTTCATGTGTTGCCCTTTTTTTGTCTGTAGCGCATCACCGTACTATCATCGCCACCATTGCTTGTTGTGTGAACGCAAATCGCTTAGTTGGCAACTCCTCGGCACAGCTAAATGCACAGCGATCGTCCAAGACTACGGGCACTACTCACCACGTGCACCATAACCGCAAAGCATATCCCTGCAAATTCACCTCTTTTCGCACAAAGCTGTTTTTGTCCCACATTCTCCCCTTTCTCTCCCTCTCTCTCCGTCTCTCTCTGTCCGCCTTTCGCTAGCTATATACTTCTCTGTGTCGTGCATACTGTGTGTGTGGCCCGTCCCATCTTGCCCACGAGCACCCACGGAATCTGTGTCCACAATTGTTCATGCAAAATCGTTCGTACCTTACCCACCTCTAGCCTAAAAGCACACCAGCAACCACCTTCCCCCCTCCAAGTGCCCAAGTGTCACCCGAGAGGATTGTGTGGATTACGAGCTTTCTGTTGTTCAGTGTCCTTTCTCACACGGGGCGTACTCGTTTGTGTGGTTCCGTTTCGCACTTTTGACAAGCAAAACTTTTTTCCCACCCCGTAAACTGTCATCACAAACCGCACGAACCACGAAAACACGATCAACATCGCTCGCTTCCGCTGCCTGGCAGGCAAAAGAAGCAAGCCACGGCGGCAATCTTGTTTCGTGTTTTCGCTCACCGACTCACCGTCTACCGTTGTTCCTGACAGGTTGCTAGAAGTAGAGAAACTGATCCCTCTTCTTTTTTAGCCTAGCCAGTTCTGTGTTGTAACATCTGCTGGAGGTGCCACATGGTACCGATCGTAGTACGAAAAAACTTTTCATAGCTTTTTTCCAGTATTTCCCACAAGTGTTTGGTTAACTCACTCAAACCCGTCTCAAACCCCTGCAAGGAATCCGCAACTGTCCTACAAAGGGACGCTTCGAAGTTGCTAGATAAGCATACCGCAAGTCTTATCCCTGTACCAGGGCGCTCCCAGTTTTTATTTCACGTCAATAACGTTCCCCTCGCACACGTGTGCGTAATGCGGGTATATCTCTTAATCGCTGGGGCCAATGTCATAATTGCGGGGTCCAGGTCCATCGCCAGTTTCGCTTCGTCTTTATATTCGTTCCCTATTATTAGTGGCGTGTGTTTCTATTCGCGTACCGATGCTCCAAAGTCTGCCACAGGTCGTAGCGGAAAGCGATAGGATTCGGTCCGAGCATCAGATCGTGGTCAATGTTTAGCACAACGTTGATCGTGCCGCCATCAAGCTCGGGCCACAAAATGTCCTGCAGCACGGCATCCACTACCGGGGTTGGGTTTCTGGAACCAGAGACCAGTTAGACCAATGCATACACACTTCCCCAAGAGCGGCCGAAGGTCGTTCGTGTCACTTACCCATACTTGGCAAAGTTAGTCCAAAGTCGGAGCATCCGCTGGCGGACCGTGCGCGCATGACTAGTGGCAGCAAGTGGGCCGCTTACGAGTGACTTCGCGTCGAACAAGTAGAAAACTTCGTCCGCGTGTACCGCACCCGGTATGGAGACGCCCAATTGCTGTTTGAATAGGTTCAGGTCACCGTCATAGGTGAAGTGATAGACATAGACCGGAGCACGAGTTGATTGCAGTTCCGCCATCTCCACCACACCGATCGCGAACATTAAGTCGGTCAAGTACCAGGAGAATTCTTCCAACAACTCCGGTCCCAGCGTCTGGCCTTGCCAGTAGAACTGAGCGAACGCGTTACTAATGGCATTAGCAGCGGGACTACCTTCCGAGATATTCCATGCCCTCGGCACCAAATAATGTGGATGAGCGTTGAACGAGTCGAACAGGTTGGGAATGAAGTTTGCCAGCGCTATATACAGTACCGACTCCAAGTTGTTGAACCCTGTCAACAGAGGAACCGCCTGGTACGCACCGTCCTTGACGAGTTCCATCGGCGTCCGTGGCAGGACAATCGATCCGGGAGCGTCTGGCGGCTCGACAACCGGACCAAAATCGACAGTCCCCAGTAGATGTGCGGTCGATGAGATATCTTCCTGCTGCTCGATCAACGCCCGGTACGGAACCAGCCGGAGAGCAGCCACCATATCAGTCGTATCGGTGGTCTCCAGGTCCAGTGTTTCCGCCAAACGGTTTGCGTAAAAGAGTGGATTCGGTTGGAAGGCCCACGAGTTGAAGGGCGATCCGCTGCTGGCGATCGCGCGGTGGAACAATCCACCCGTCAGTGGCGATATGAGGAGTAGATGGATGATAGCAGCGCCGGCAGATTCACCGTAGATCGTAACGTTGCTCGCATCGCCACCGAATGCCGCGATGTGATCCTGCACCCAGCGCAACGCCACGATGCAGTCCTTGAGAGCCCAGTTGCCGGCCGCGGCCCGATCGCCGGTACTGAAAAATCCCAGCACTCCCAGGCGATAATTGAAGGTAACGACCACCACGTCCTCCGTCATGAAGTACTGACTGCCGTAGAGATCGTCGTCTCCAAATCCGCTATTGTAGCCACCGCCATGGATGAATACTATGACCGCTCGATTACCGCCAGTAGTGAGCGGAGTGTACACGTTGAGGAACAGACAGTCCTCGCTCTCGGTTGGAATCATGTTCGCCGTAGGGCAGGTGGCCCCATGTACACTAGCGTCCCGCTCGCCCGTCCAGCCAGGATGTGGTTCCGGATCACTGAACCGCTCTGCCTCAGCGTACGGGATGCCTTTGAAGGAATGGAACGAACAGTCATATTCACACTGTTCCGTCGTTCCCCGGAGCCGGCCAACCGTCAGCTCAACAATAGGTTGATCCTGAAAGGACGATTTCCATCAGTCACTAAGCCAATGAGACCTCCTCCCGGTCAGTCAGTCAGTACCTCATTTTGGCCGTATCCAAACGCCAGCGTTGCGAGAAGGAACCACACTTCGAACCACATCGTTGCACCAACCTGCTAAACACTGTCTAATCGACGCGTCTGTTGACTTTTATACATCTCACATGACGCCCTTCCGGAAATTTATTGGATTAGATAGGCCCAATCTTGCTGCCAACGCTGCCTATATCTTAATTTAATTGTACGAGACATCAGCGAGATAATCGCCGACAGTGCCTACGCCGTTCTCCAGATAATGAACCAAACTGGGAAAACCAGCGTGGTGGTTATATAGGGTGATCCGTCAAGTGTTTGGATTTTAAACTACCGATTACTTGACTTTTATAACGTCAAATTTAATTCAGGAAATTGTAAACATTTGGTAAAAACTTTGAAATTTGCGAAATGAGACGCCATACGACCCAGTCTTCGAAACCAGTCATCTTATCGCTTCGTTATCATCAGCCGCACCTTCCCGCTCGTATAAGGTATAGAACCTTCCGCCGATACCTCCAACTCGCGTGGACTGCCCGCTGCCAAGTCCACCCTCCAGTGCACCAGCATGTTGGACAGTCCCACGCGAACCATCAGCAGGGCGAAATTGGATCCGTTGACGTAGGCTTTCTCACCCAGGGGCCGATAGAACGAAGGATACGGTTTGCCTGCACCGTGCGGCGCTCGCAGTGCCGGACGCTCTGGATCGAAGCACAGTGGGCTAGGGTAGTGGTCGGGATCGCGATGCAGGGCGTACGTGGGAACGATGACCCTAGTGTTTCGCGGAATTACCACATCAAAGTCCGGCAAACGGTTGCTCGTCAGTGTGCTGAATGAGATCTCGTGGACGGGTGGATACTTGCGCAGTGTTTCTGTAATAGATGACGATACTCATCAGCAGGAATACTTCTGACACGGTTACCAACTTACCGCCTATAACGTTATCGAGGTAGTCGGTCATTGAGTCGGTGGAATGTTGCAGCGCTTCGTGCAACCGTGTCTGGACTCCTTGGTTCGAAGCGATCTCATACAGACAGGCGATAATGGTCCCCGACGCGATGTAAAACACGTTCCGTACCAGCTCCAGCAACGTGCGTTTGTTGCGGTCGAACGACACTGCTTCCGTCCAATCGACTTGAGTTGTTTTGCGTTTGAGAAATGACGAGAAATTTTCACCCGACTTTGGTTCACGCTCCGTCGAGAACATCAACTCCTCCAATCGTCCACAGGCGAGCCGGTTTGGATCGAGAATCCTGCCCATAGTACTGCCCATGGCCGGAAGTGCCGTGGAGAGAATGCTCCACAGTAGCGAAGGTGCACATTCGTGGAGCATCTCCCGGACAGCCACCTCCAGTGACGGTTCATATTGGAGCCCGAAAAAGATCGGCAACAACACGCGCACCGTGTACTGCTCTACGATCGATTTGACGTCCAGCTCGGTGCCGGTAACGCTAACGGTGCTTGCAATGTTGGTACTCTCTGCCATGGCCAGATTTAGCATCGCTTCGTAGTGCTCCTCCTCGAAGTCAGTCCAGCTAGCGATCACCTCGCCATTGCCACGGACCGTGGGAATTTTGATGCATTCGTCACCGAGAACGAAGTCAATTGCGCGCTGGTCCACTACGATGACGACCGGTGTCAGATACTGGATCGCTCCACCAACGGGCCATTTTCGCGCCTTGAAAAGCCGGTACAATCGCTGATTGGTGTGCGCTCGGTGCTCCAGGTATCCGGTGGCCCCATAGTCGCCCCACAGCACCGGGGCCCTTCCGGTGCCGGGAAAACGACGATCAACCCACAGCGATCGGCGTTTGTCCAGCAGCAGGCACACACCGACCCCGGCCACCAGCAGCACGGTGGTGCCGAACGCAATCCAAAACTCGGCGATAGGCATCACGCCGCCGACACTCGAACTCGACTGGCCGATATTATCGATCACCGTCTTCGGCGAACCGCCAACGGGATCGGATCCCTTCGGCCACATCGGCGACGAACACACACACTGATACCGATAAATGGGCCAGGGAAAGTGATTTCGAAAGAATAGTTTTTATCGCTGCCCGCGCTCGACATGCTGCCACCGATAACGTCGGGCGGCGCACATCGGCCACAATCGAGGCGGATTAAGGAGTGCGAACGCCTTGGATCAAACGCTAATCGTGTACCGAGCCCCCGACACTCGGGGTGGATCCCTTGGCAACAGTTGGGATGGTGTAACTACGGACACCGACCGGTCCATCCTTTTTGGGGGGCGAATGTTTTATCATAACGCCACGATGATAAGCTGCTCGCTTAGTACCTTCCGACATGTTTAGATACAGCCCGAAGAGGTGGAGTTTGAAGAAGCAGCTTAAATTCTTGCGATCCGACACACCCGAAAGGGAACTGGCTCCGTACAAAAACCATTTTGATTAAAATCAATTTTCCAAATGGTGACCTTCTTGCTAGGTGAGGGCTGTACAATCTCCCATTTCGGGTCGCCGCCCATTCATTAACCATTTTTTGAACCGCGCACGACGCAGACGAGCAGTGTCATCGTTTACGTCTGAGCCCCCGAAAAATGGGACATGTGTCTGCCGTAGGTTTCCACTGCCTGATAAGCGTTAGGCCAATAACGCCACGCTTTGTAGTTAGGAAGAAAAAGAACCTCCTATCAGCAATGTAAATGGGACAAGATGAAGATGAAGATCGTTCTTCGTCGTTCGTCACATCGACGCCTTTTAATCAAGTTTAGGCAATAATTGGCTACCGCAAGATGCATTTTTATCAACATACAAAGGCAAGGTCATATAAGGTTATACTACTTTTGATTTATATTTAGTACAGAAAACGGTTCTTAAAGCATATCGATTACACTATCACATCACATTGTACCGGCCCCCGCGGGCTGTCATCCGATTGCTGCTACAGTTTGTCTACTTTCAAATAGTTTCCCGCGATGGGAGAAATAGTGATCATTTTCGGGTCGAACGTAACCTTCTCAGGAGTTCGTGGCGATGGGGAGAATCGGAACTTGCGCAACAGCGTAATCAATCCGACCTTCGTCTGCATCACACCGAACCGCAGGCCGATGCAAATCCGGGGACCCTCGCCGAACGGAAGGAACACGTAGGGATGACGCTTTTTGACCTCCTCCGGAGAGAACCGATCCGGATCGAAGCGTTCCGGATCGGGGTAGTACTCTGGATCGTGCTGCAGGGCATAGACGGGAATCTGCACCAGCGTTCGCTTCGGCAGCACGTGGTTCGTGCCGGGTATTGTATAGTCAACCGACGGTACCCGACTCAACGACTCTACCGGTGGGTACTTGCGGAGAGTTTCTGTTTTAGTGGAAAGGTAAAAACAAAATTATAGTTCCGTTGGAAAGATCGCCATCGTTGGGTGCAGGGTTCGCTTACCGTTGATGACCTGATCCAGATACGCAATGTTCATGACCACATCGTACGTCACGGCGCCCCCGTTCTCGTCGATCGCACGGTTGATCTCGTCCCGCAAGCGCTCCTGGATGTCGGGGTTCTTCGCCAACTCGTACAGACAGAAGCTTTGCGTGGTCGAAGATGTCTCAAAGCCGGCCAGGAAAAACACAAACACCTGGGCCGCCAGTTCTTCGTGCGTCATGCCGACTTCTCCCTTGCCGACCGATTCATTCTCGTTCTCGTCCAGTTTGCCCTTGTTCTTGATTTGCAGCAGCAGGTTCATGAAATCGTTCCGCTTGATATTGTTCTTCTCCCGATAGCCGACCGTTTCGCGGACCATGTCCATGAAGAACTTCTCCACGTCGGCGTACGTAGACTTCATTTTAAGCGCACGTACAAGGTTTGGGTACGCGGACGCGAGGAAAAATTTTAATATTATCCCCAAGTTCAGCTCGAACGCCTTGTTACCGTACTTTCGGAAGTCGGACTCTGGCGCCTCCAGCGTGTTACATTCGATACCGAACGCGCACGTACCGATCACGTCCGTCGTGAAGCGCCCCAACACGTCCTTCATCTCAACGTCCGGCTGCTGGCAGTGGTCCTGCATGAAGCTGTCTAGCCGCAAGGCGACGTCCCAGATCGTACCGAACATTTGCTTCATGCGTCCCGACGTGAACGTTGGCGTAAGCTTCTGGCGCAGGAGCCGCCACGTATTGCCTTCCAGCGCGAACAGATGCCCCGACAGCGGATCATCCTTGGGGTTAACGAACACACCACGGTCTTGGAACACGCTAAAGTCCTTCACGAGTATCGTTTTCACCAGGTCCGGGTCCATGACCATGATCGAGGGTATAACGAACTGGCTCATTCCGCCGTAGGCGTTACCACGGCGCTTAAAGTAGTCGTACAGCTCCTGATGCACCTCTACCCCATGCTTGGTCTGCCCTTGTCCTTTGGAGTGCCCAAACAGGATGTGCGGATTCGGTGCGTACGGAAAGCCGTGATCCTTCCAGTAGTTGTGCTTGCTGCGCAGGAACAGAAACGCGGCCGAAACCACGAAGAGGAACCCGGCGAGCACAAGATTGATAAGCTCCATCTTGGTTTCACTTCACCTCCAGCAATGCTGGGACCACAATGACCAGCAGCGCCCGTTGTCCAGCCCATTTATACAGGGTAGGACTTAATCTTCACCGAAACGGAGATAAAAGTTAACCCGGTCCAGGAGGGAGAAGGTTGCACGCGCTAGGCAAATACAATGACTGTTGATTTCGGTTTACACAAGTCATCAGCGCATGAGTCTCGATAATCACTGTACCGTTGGTACAAATGCTTCAGTGCAGGAAGTTGTTTACAAAACAACTATGATTTGCAAATTTTCTATCACTGAAATATTTCAAAAGTTGGGCAGTTTGTAGAGTATTTGATTTATTTAAAAGACGCACTGCGCTTGAGCGCATCCACTGTTGATGTACTCCAATATTTAAAGACATATCAACTTTTGTTTGTGAAAGTGTGTCAAATCATCAAATTGTGGGCTCTTCTAATCGAACCCATTACTTAGCCTTTTCAACCTTCAAATAGTTGCCCATAATTGGCGAGAGCGTAAAAGACTTTGGGTCGAACTCAATTTTGCTGGGTGTACTCTGTGTTGGAGAGAATCGGAACTTGCGCAGCAGCGTGATCAATCCCACCTTCGTCTGCATCACACCGAACCGCAGGCCGATGCAAATCCGAGGACCCTCCCCGAACGGGATGAACACGTACGGATGACGCTTTTTGACCTCCTCCGGAGAGAACCGATCCGGATCGAAGCGTTCAGGATCGGGGTAATGGTCCGAGTCGTGGTGAATAGCATAGGCAGGGATTTGCACTATGGTACCTTCAGGAATCAGGTCTTTTGTGCCCGGGATAACATACGCTTTGGCGGCTTTTCGAGTTAGTGTTTCCACCGGTGGATACATTCGAAGAGTTTCTGGAATGACAAAAACCCGACGTCGGAGACCATTTTACACGCAGATCAAGAGCCGCCAAACTTGAATGACTAACCGTTAATTACTTGGTCCAGGTACTCGATGTTCATTGTGACGTCATACGTCACGGCGCCCCCGTTCTCGTCGATCGCCCGGTTGATCTCGTCCCGCAGGCGCTCCTGAATGTCGGGATTCTTCGCCAACTCGTACAGACAAAAGTTCATTGTGGTTGACGACGTCTCAAAGCCGGCCAGAAAGAAGATAAACACCTGAGCAGCTAGCTCGCTCGTCGTTAGTCCAACTTCCCCCTTTCCAACCGCAGGGCTTTGGTCATCCAGTTTTCCCTTATTTTTTATCTGAAGCAACAAATTCATGAAATCGTTCCGCTGCACATCGTGCTTCTCGCGATAGTCGACGGTCTCTTCGACGATGTTCATAAAAAACTCTGTTACGTCGTCCTTGGTTATCTTCACCCGCAGCGCTCGGGCTAACCGTGGATAGGAGGCGGCGAAGAAGAACTTCGTCATGGTAACAATATCCAGTTCGAACGCCTTGTTACCGTACTTGCGGAAGTTTGAGTCTGGATACTCCAGCGTGTTACACTCGATACCGAACGCGCACGTACCGATTACGTCCGTCGTGAAGCGCCCCAACACGTCCTTCATCTCGATCTCCGTCTGCGCACAGCTCTCCATGAAGTTTTCCAGTTTCAAGGCAACTTCCCAGATCGTTCCGAACATTTCTTTCATGCGTCCCGACGTGAACGTTGGCGTCAGCTTTTGGCGCAAGATTCGCCAGGAGGTTCCCTCCAATCCGAAAAGATTGCCCGTGAAGGGATCATGCTTGGGATTCGAGTAAACTCCCCGATCGTGAAACACGTTAAAGTCCTTCACAAGCACATTCTTCACCAGCTCTGGATCCACGACGATGAGTGACGGCATGATGAACAAGCTAACACCACCGTACGGGACACTGCGTTGCTTGAAGTGCCTGTACAGCTCCTGGTTGATCACTGCACCGTGTCTCGTTGTTGACTGGCCCTGCATGTGGCCATAGAAAAAATGGGGATTTGGTGCATAGGGAACCCCCTGATCCTTCCAGTAGTTATGCCGGCTGCGTATGTACAAATAAACGGCGGATATGATGAAAATAAACGACGTTAGCAGCCCACTGAAGATATCCATTTTGTCCAAACAGAACTATGCTACGCTGAACACGGCTAGCTTTGATTTACAACAGCGCCCTTTCTTCGGCGATACGTCCACGCGATTTAGAAGGTGACTGTCGTGTGGTAGATCGAACGAACGGGCGACGCTAAATATTGGTTAGATCACAACGTTTTCGAGATGCCGCGTTGCCGAATTGGTACCTGTGGACGTATTGGTGGAATCGCCGAATTTCATGTTTGCGCTGCATGATTTCGCGTTAATCGTGAAATAGCACACAAAGCTTACATCACCAAACAAAAGCCACCCGTAACTCCATGTATGGTAGACATTTTTTATCAGATAGCGTTTCAGATAAAACCTCGTGACCGAATAAGGATTTACGCAGGAAAAATTACTCAGCCTTGGTAAAGGTTCTATCATGAAAAGTAATCACCCTTTTGTACAGCATTTTTCCACATTGGCAAACTTAATGTGTTGCGGTTAAAAAGTACCAAATCTATTGCTGAATGACCTTTTTCGAGCGAACTTAAATGTTGGCATCGTTGTGTGTGTTGGTGTCTTGGGCAAACGCAACACTGGAACGTAGCTGTATCGGGACATTGAATCTAATGCTTCACGCCTAATCCACGGGCACCCCTCAACACGAGCAGAATGGGGGAGCAGAATGGGAGTTCATTGGCACGCGCATACTGGAGCATTACACAAAGTTCCCATACGTCGTCAACGAGGCAGTTGCGCTTAATGTTTCTAGCCTGCAAAGGCGGATGACAGAAACATTGTTTTCACATTCTCTCTTGAACCCATTTTAATGTTGTTGATTTTACGAAACATATTTATTTCGTGGAGCTGAGTTGCAAGCGGGGCTGAGTTATTCGAAGATAAAAGTCAAAATAGTAGACATTGTTTCTTGTTTATTCACCACAATAAAAGGCAATTGCCTTCATCTAATCTCCAGCGAAGTCTCTATATCTTATCAACCTTCAAATAATTACCCGTCGACGGTGACAGAATAAAGGATTTCGGATCGAAAACGATGGTTTTCGGTGTGTGTGCCGTTGGCGCAAAGCGGAAGTTCCTTAGCAACGTGATCAAACCAATTTTAGCCTGCATCACTCCGAAACGTAGCCCGATGCAAATACGTGGACCTTCTCCAAATGGTAGATACACATAAGGATGGCGGCGTTGAACCTCTTCCGCCAAGAAGCGATCGGGATTGAACTGATCCGGATCGGGATAGTGGTCTGCGTCTCGATGCAGAGCGTATACAGGAATCTGAACCAAGGTGTCCTTTGGAATCACGTGCTTAGTTCCGGGAATGGTATAATCGCGAAGAGGTACTCTGGTTAACGATTCAACTGGTGGATACTTGCGAAGCGTTTCTGGAAAAAATAGAGAAATTAAAAATAATTTCTTTTATGAACCCATCTCTGCGTGAGTGACTTACCATTTATAACCTGGTCCAAATATTGAATGTTCATAACCAAATCGTACGTCACTTTGTTGTCGTTGTCTTCGATCGCACGGTTGATCTCCTCGCGGAGACGATCTTGAATGTCGGTATTCTTTGCCAGTTCGTACAGACAAAAATTCATCGTCGTGGAAGATGTCTCAAAACCGGCGAGGAAGAATATAAAAACTTGTGCTGCAAGCTCGTTCAAAGTCATCCCGACTTCGCCCTTGGCCATATGTTCAGCGTCCTGTTCCGAAAGGCTTCCCTTGTTTTTGATCTGAAGCAGCAGGTTCATAAAGTCGTTCCGTTGAACATTGTTCATTTCGCGGTACTGCACTGTTTCTTTGACGATCTGCAGGAAAAACTTTTCCACGCCATGATCTGTCGTCTTGACGCCAATCGTTCTTGCCACACGCTTGAACATTGAGGCGAATATGAACTTTATCATCAACAAGATATCCTGCTCAAACACCTTGTTGCCGTACTTGCGGAAATCCGAATCAGGATTTTTCAGAGTGTTGCACTCAATTCCGAAGGCACACGTACCAATCACGTCCGTAGTAAACCGTGCCAGGACATCCTTCATTTCGATCTCCTCCCGGTGACAGTTTTCCTCCATGTACTTACGGAACTGTTCAGCCACCTCCTGAATAGTACCGAACATTTGCTTCATGCGGCCTGAGGTGAATGTAGGCGTAAGCTTCTGACGCAACACTCGCCACGGTTGGCCCTCCAAGGCGAACAAATGTGCGGACAACGGATCCGCCTTGGCATCGTTGTATACACCGCGATCGTGGAAGACATTGAAATCTTTCACTAGAATCGTCTTTATCAGCTCCGGATCCACCGCCACCAGACTCGGAATGATGAAAAAGCTTTTCCCTCCGATGATCTCTCCCCGAGATTTGAAGTCGTTGTACAGATCCTGGTTGATGTAGCACTCGTGTCTGGTATCTAAGGCTCCATTCATGTGTCCGTAAAACAGATGTGGTTGCTGGCGAGGATACGCAAGGCCTCGATCACGCCAGAAATTGTGTCGACTTCGAACGTACAGATACGCAATTGACACTACGAATATCAGCCCCGTCAACAAGTATCCTATGAGTTCCATCGTGGCTCTGCTGCTGTCGGCACCCAACTAAATTCGCTTCCAACAATCGTCATCGTTTTTGTATCACCCGGACTATGCCGGTGTGCGTGCAGTTGATCTTCGCGTTAAGATGACTTGCATGATTTTGATTCAATGTTTAGCTATCTGGAAACCTTTTTACCTTCGTTTATTCCTACTCATCATGCACACATACTCTCGCCTATATTCGGGCCTGTTGCCGACCTAGGCTAATGGTATGGTAGCGGAACCTTAGATAAAGGCACAAGATTATAAAAATAAAGAAAACATCTTATCTATACTATCTAGAGGGTTGCAAAAAAGGGATAGCGTTATTTTTATAACTCATGTATGTCAGCCAAACTGATAACATGCCTTTCCATATTAGGTAGTATCGATAATCAGGGGCGTATCGCATGAGTAACGATTCATAGTCCTATGATTTAGAAGATATGAACATGGCGTAAATTGCACTCGCTGATTACATTTACGCTTATGTGTCTCATTAATTTTCTTGTTGGTGTAGCATTTTCTCGGGTGCTTTTATATTTGGGCAACGATAGTTACGTCATTCCCGATGCCCAGTAAATGACATGAAAGCTTCAATGATCATAGATGTTGCTGTATAAATCTTTCACGAAACGATGTTGTTGGAACGGAAGAATTCTTCACGAAAAGAAATGTTTACAATATTTTTTGGCAATTATTGTTGAATTGCAATTTTGAAGCCATTCCGGATTGACACACTCGACACGGTCGTGTTGTGCCAACAACATCAACTCCGTCATTGACACTCAAGTAGTTCCGCATCAAAGAACCGCATATTCCTTATATTGTACACGCAAATCGAGCGATTAGTTGCTAATTTCTGTTCCAGAGTATTTTATTCACCAATTGTAAAAATGAATCCTTCGACTCGCACCTCTGCCGATACTATATCTTGTCAACTTTCAAGTAGTTACCGGTTGATGGAGCCAGAACCGGAGATTTCGGATCGAAAACGATGCTCTTGGGTGTACGTGCCGTAGGCGCAAAGCGGAAGTTCCTTAGCAACATGATCAACCCAATTTTAGCCTGCATCACTCCGAAACGTAGCCCGATGCAAATACGTGGACCTTCTCCAAATGGTAGATACACATAAGGATGGCGGCGTTGAACCTCTTCCGGCAAGAAGCGATCGGGATTAAACTGATCCGGATCGGGATAGTGGTCTGCGTCTCGGTGCAGAGCGTATACAGGAATCTGAACCAAGGTATCCTTTGGAATCACGTGCTTAGTTCCGGGAATGGTATAATCGCGAAGAGGTACTCTGGTTAACGATTCAACGGGTGGATACTTGCGAAGCGTTTCTGGAAAAAAGAGAAATTAGGAATAATTTCTTTTTTGAATCCATCCACCAGTGGCTTACCATTTATAGCCTGATCTAAATATTGCATATTCATAACCAAATCGTACGTCACTTTGTTGTCGTTGTCTTCGATCGCACGGTTGATCTCCTCGCGGAGACGATCTTGAATGTCGGGGTTAGTTGCTAACTCATACAAACAAAAGTTCATCGTCGTGGAAGATGTCTCAAAACCGGCGAGGAAGAATATAAAAACTTGTGCAGCAAGCTCGTTCAAAGTCATCCCGACTTCACCCTTGGCCATATGTTCAGCGTCCTGTTCCGAAAGGCTCCCCTTGTTTTTGATCTGAAGCAGTAGGTTCATAAAATCGTTCCGTTGGACATTGTTCATTTCGCGGTACTGCACCGTTTCCTGGACGATCTGCAGGAAAAACTTTTCCACGCCATGATCCGTTATTCTGATACCCATGGCTTTGGCCGCTTTCTTGAACGTAATTGCAAACATGAACTTTACGACCAGCAGTATATCTTGCTCTAACGCCTTATTGCCGTACTTCCGGAAGTCCGATCCAGGGTTCTTCAGTGTGTTGCACTCAATTCCAAAAGCACACGTACCGATCACATCCGTAGTAAACCGTGCCAGGACATCCTTCATTTCGATCTCCTCTCGGTGACAGTTTTCTTCCATGTACTTACGGAACTGTTCAGCCACCTCCTCAATAGTTCCGAACATTTGCTTCATGCGGCCTGAGGTAAATGTAGGCGTAAGCTTCTGGCGCAACACTCGCCACGGTTGACCCTCTAAGGCGAACAAATGCGCGGACAGGGGATCCGCCTTTGCATCGTTGTATACACCACGATCTTGGAAGACATTGAAATCTTTCACGAGAATCGTCTTTATCAACTCCGGATCCACCGCCACCAGACTCGGAATGATGAAGAAGCTCTTTCCCCCGATGATCTCTCCCCGAGACTTGAAGTCGTTGTACAGATCCTGGTTGATGTAGCACTCGTGTCTAGTATCTAAGGCTCCATTCATATGCCCATAAAACCAATGAGGTTGCTGGCGAGGATACGCAAGGCCTCGATCACGCCAGAAATTGTGCCGACTTCGAACGTATAGATACGCAATTGACGCTACAAATATCAACCCTGTTAACACGTATCCTATGAGCTCCATCTTGTTTTCTTTGCGGGCGACACACAACTAATTTCGCCTGCAACATTTGCCAGCATTTATGTACAGTACTCCGAGGTGCACAACTAATCTTCGTCGGGGCTTGCCTTGATGACTTGCGTGATTATAATTCGGTTCTATCATTATTTTGGCTATCCGATGTGGGTGAACTTTGGGCTATCTGATATTTTGTACGCTTGTGGCTATCAGTTGGCAATTGTGCGACGTTCATTTCTTCATTAAATTGAGTAAAAACGGCGAACGACGGTTTTGCGCGTTACGTTATCTGGAGCTGATAAAATGCCTTTCCATTTTGGGAAGCACATTAACCGATAACAACGTCGATGTTTCAGTATATGTCATTGTGTAATCTATCAAATGTTTTCCGCACCAATACACCAATACAAAGTATAACATACAATTTAGTTTAAAAGGTTTAATATAATTTTATTCATACAAATGATTGAACATTTCGCATAGAGCTACAAATAATAGTTGTTGATCTTGTGTCCGGTCGGTCGAACATAGATACATCAGTTAATCCGCATTTTGTGTCATTAGTATTTGGTATTAGAGTTGAAGATAAGCAAGAAACTTTGATGGGAACAATAATTTCATTGTATTAGTATGGCTAGATATAAATATAACACATCGCTAGCATGATTTGCTCTTCATCTATTTGACCACATTCCGAAAAACCGTATATAATGGCCACTTCACTGGTATTCAATCTATCCAGACACCTAGGGTTCCTTCTACAGATACTCCCACCGTGGATAGATGGTGATGGTGAGCGCATTAACTTGTGTAAACAAATCGTCTTGCGGTGTTCGCACAGTTTGCGTTCTATTTTACATGCTGACGCAACACATTCGGGTACGCATGGCGATGATGTCAGCGAAGCGATGTTCCAAATGCTTCCCGCAACAGTCTGTATGTTAGTGATGGAGTGTTCGGTTCCCTCATGCGCAACTGCACTCAGATGACCACACCCAAAAAGCGATGCCTGCAGCGCGTTTGTCTCTTACAGCTTATCAACCTGCAGATAATTTCCCGTATCTGGCGTAAGGATAAATATTTTCGGCAGGAACCTGATACGCTCCGGAGTGCGATCGGTTGGCGAAAAGCGAAACTGTCGCAGCAGCGTTATCAGCCCGACCTTCGTCTGCATCAGCCCAAACCGGAGCCCTATACAAATACGGGGTCCCTCGCCGAATGGCAGGTACACGTACGGGACCCGTTGACTCACCGCTTCCGGCGTGAAACGGTCCGGATCGAAGCATTCGGGGTTGGCGTAGTAGTCCGGATCGTGATGTAGCGCGTAAACCGGTATTTGTACCAGCGTGCCCTTCGGGATGACATGCGTTGTGCCGGGAATCGTATAGTCACGTTCCGCAACACGAGTGAGCGTCTCCAGGGGCGGATACTTGCGTAGTGTTTCTGAAAGTAGCAAGTCCCCGCACGTCAGACGAGTCAAACCCCAGAGCAGAACGGTTTGTCTTACCGTTGACGACTTGATCGAGATATTCGTTGTTCATCACCACATCGTAGGTCAAAGTGCCTCCATTGCTCTCTATGGCGCGATTAATCTCCGCCCGGAGACGGTCCTGGATGGCGGGGTTCTTCGCCAGCTCGTACAGACAAAAGTTCATGGTGGTAGACGATGTTTCGAATCCGGCCAGGAAGAAGATAAACACTTGCGCTGCAAGCTCGTTCAGCGTCATGCAACCTTCGGTTGCCCCATCAGCATCCGTCACCGATCCCTGGTTTTTGATCTCGATCAGCAGCTTGAGAAAGTCGTTTCGCTCGACATTATTTTTCTCCCGATACTCCACCGTTTCGTGGACCAGCTTCATGAAGAACGATTCCAGCTCCGCATCGGTAATCTTCACGCCGATCTTTTTCGTCAGCCACGGTACCGCCATACTGCAAATGATCTTGAACATGGTGAACGTCTTTGTCTCGAACACCCGCATGCCGTATTTGAGAAATTCGTTCTCAGGATTTTTCAGCGTATTACACTCAATGCCGAACGCGCACGTCCCAATGACGTCCGTGGTGAATCGTGCCAGAATGTCCTTCATCTCCAGCTCTCCCTGGACCGACCGTTCGTCGACGTAGCTCTGCAGCTCGTGCGCTACCTCGAGAATCGTACCGAACATCTGTTTCATCTTGCCCGACGTAAACGTCGGTGTCAGCTTGTGGCGCAGCGTCCGCCACGCCTTGCCTTCCAGTGCGAAGAGCGTCGCGCTGAGTGGATCCGCCACGGCATCGCTGTACACGCCCCGGTCGTGGAACACGTTAAAGTCCTTCACCAGAATCGTTTTGATCAGCTCCGGGTCGACCGGCACAACCACCGGGAGTATGAAGATGTTGATGCCACCGAACGCATCGCCTCGGCTCTTAAACCGATTGTAGTTCACCGTCGACACCTCGGAGGCGTGACGCTCCGTGTTCACACCCTTCACGTGACCATAGAACAAGCTTTGATCCGCAAGCGTCGGGAAACCGCGGCTCCTCCAGAAGTTGTACCGATTGCGCAGATAAAGGTAGGCGCCCGTCGCCAGAACGCCTATCAACGAAAGTACAACGCACGCGAGCTCCATAACGGGCGGTTCCGTCAACGGCAAGCAACAAACTGCGGAAACCGTACAACCACGAGTCGCTGGCCACAGCGGCGCAAGTCTCACAATAAACCCTGGTCTCACAACTACACCAGCAATGTGTACCGAACACAAACCCTCTCGCTTTTAATGCCGGCAACGACAATCAACTCGAGCAACAAACCATATGGACTTACTTGGGCCGACATGTGTTTATTGGAGCTCAACACAAACGCAACGCTCTGTCAGCGCGAGGCACCTCGCACGCAAGCATCGGAATCTCCCTCGCGGGAGGTCCGTCGGTAAATATCAACACATGGGGGCCGGTCGTCAACACTAACATACTCTCCGCCGGTGTGACCTTCACGAGGCGCAATCGCGGATGCCGCGCCAAGTGCACGTCACCAACTCAAACACGCTCCACGTTCAGATACATGCCACTGGTGGGGGCTAGCACCAGCGAGCGCGGCTTGAAGCTGATGCTTGCCGGCATGCGGCCGGTGTCGAGCGAGAAGTGAAACGTGCGCAACAGGCTCACCAGACCGACTTTGACGAGCATCAGGCCAAAGTGTTCCCCGAGACAGTGGCGAGGACCGTGTCCGAACGGCAGGAACGTGAGTGGCTTCGCGTCTGCGGGTTGTGCTGCGAAGCGATCTGGATTGTACACTTCCGGCTCCGGGTAGTATTCAGGATCGTGGTGTATGGCGTAAACCGGCACCACAAACAACGTATCGCGTGGTACCGTTCCAACGCCATCGATCTCGTAGTCGACGCTCGACGCACGGACCAGGAAGTCCACCGGCGGATACATGCGGAGCGTTTCTGCGGAAGTAGTAAACAACCGAGCGAGTGTCTGTTAGAATCCGCAGGGGCCTCACTTCCCCAGGCAGGTATATTACCTTTCACCACCTGGTCTAGATAGTCTAGTGACGTCACCACGTCGTAGCTCAGCTGGCCGTCGGTTTCGTCGAGGGCACGGCTGATCGCAAGCCGGAGTCGCCGCTGTACGTCCACGTTTCGCGCCAACTCGTACAGACAGAAGTTCAGCAGCGACGCCGAAGTCTCGAAGCCGGCAATAAAGAATTGATAACACTGGGCGGCCACCTGCGTCATATCGAGCTGTCCGCGACCCTTCATCTCCAGTAGGATCTGCAGGAAGTCTCGCTTCACCGTCTGGTAGCTTTCCCGGTACAGAACGGTCGAGTGGCAGAGCTGCAGAAAGAACCGCTCGACGGACGATTCGTGTACGCAAAGCCGGAGCACGTCGGCCAGCCGGCGGAACGTGTAGCCGAAGCGTAGCTTCCACATGCGCCGCAAGCTGAACTGAAACGCCCGATGGCCCATCATGCGGAACTCGTCCCGATGCCGGTCACGAATCGTGCGACAGTCAATACCGAAGGCACAGCTACCGATCACATCCGTCGTGTAGCGGGCCAACAAATCGGTCCACTCGATCTCCTGCGGTCGCTCCCGGTCCGCCACGTAGTTCGTCAGACTCTGCGCAATGCGTACCGTGGCCTCAAACAACGTGCGCACGTTCACCGTGTCAAGCGCCGGACCCAGCTGACGGCGCACATCCTTCCACCGGTCGCCGCCGAGGGTGAACAACGTTTCGCAGAACAGTGGATTGCCCCGGGCGTTCGCGTACAGGCCGCGGTCCTGGAACTGCTCAAAATCGTGCACCAGAACCCGCTCGATAAGGATCGGATCCATGACCAGCAGTACCGGGGAGAAGAGTAGATTAAATCCGCCCGCCGGTAGCCGCCGTTGGCGGAAACCGCGGTACAGCTGTAGCAGAATGTTGGCCGTGTGTCGCTCGCTAGTGATGCCCTTCACGTTGCCGTACAGTAGATGCGGCTTCTCGGCTGCCGGGATGCCCCGGCGGACCCAGAACGTTTGTCTTCTCCGAAGAAACCACCGGACGGCGCATCCCAGTAGCACCACAATGGCGGACGTCCAAAACAACACCATCACGGGGACGTAGCATTTGAGATACTACACCAAGGAGCGACTAGGCCTGGGGCCGACGACATTACACGCGTCGCTTATCGCTGGAGAAACACCGAGAAGGAATATCGTCGATAAATGTCTTATCGATCGGCTCAGACGAACCTCGGCTGATGGACCTTGTCCGCAAACGAACCACGCAAATCTAATCACTCATCGGCAACCGTGGCTTTTGAACCAAGCGTCACGGCTGTCACCGCGTGCTGCTTTCAAATAGCATACATTTAGGGGCATATTTCTAGCGTGCTGTTTTGTTTTGTATAAATTATCCTTGCAATGTTTTGATTCCAACATTCATGGCTTCGTCCGTTGCTCTGCTCTTTCTTTTTCAGAACACCGTAGATAAATTAGTGCAGCGTGCAAACGCCTCCATCCTGATCGGAACGTCGTCGTGGAAGGAACAGTTCGTCGAAGCACTCACCGTCAGTGCCGGTAAGTAGTGGGCGATCGCTGGACCACGAAGAGGAAGTGTGCCTAACTCGATCATTTCTCCACCGCAGGCGATGATGACGGCGGCGAGAACGAAGGCGAGGACCCGCCAACGCCCAGCTGTATGGACTACATCATGCACTTCCTCACCGTGTTCTGGAAGCTTATCTTTGCCTTTATTCCGCCAACCGGTAAGTGCCCGACGAGCCTACGCAAGAACGGTAATCGGTTCGGTTCGGTTTTAGTGACGTCGAGCAGGCGTTTATGACGAGCAAACTTTTAACGAGCAAAGTAGGCTAATTAGTGCGATATGGGCGGGCGTACATTAAAAACGGGCTCCAATTTACGGATGGCGTAGGCACTTTGATTAAATTGCTTCGCACCAACTTTTGGACCGTGTCACGTCGTCGTCGGCGGCACCATCTGCCACCAGTTCAAGGGCGCGGTGCCAAGGGTAAAGTACATTTACAGTTGAATTGGCTTCACGTAGTACATTCAGCCTCTCGACACGAGCGTCTTTAATTGTGAGCTTGCCATAGAGAAAACACTGTTAGGTCTGCGTTACTCATAATACTTAACGTCGAAACATTTGCTATCTGCTTCTGGGAAAATGGGAAACTCGGGTTTCTGCTTAGCTGCACTTTCACAGTGCTTTTCGCTCAAACAATAGTACCTTAATAGGAAATTCATCGTTCCCCCCAACAGAATTTTCAGCAGAGCACATTGCAAAATTGATTAGAATTTAAATTCGTGCTTTTCCTTTAAGCAATTCATCCGGAATGGCATCCACATCGTTTTGATGAAGATTTTCGTCGATTTTGCATTACGAACCATTGCGAACCAAACTGAGAGACGTTGCCAGTAGAAGCGGGTTCCACTGTACCGGTCGCATGTTCGACGCACATTTCGGGTTTACGTGCGTAAGAAGACAAATCTTCAAACGGTTGCACAAGACAATGAAACATAAAAACCTTGGCTCGCTGCAGTTCGTTACGGGGAGCGGCAAGTAACAGTGTACTTCATAACGATATTCCGTAACGGAGGCCGAGTGCTTCTGCAGATACGCTTCGCTCCGTTTAGCACAATAGGTATACAATATTTTGGGGTCTTTTTATTGCTTCCTATTCCTATTGGATTTTCAAAGTCCGGTTCACCGGAACCGTCCTGAGCTAACTGAAGGTAATGTTTTCATCGCGATGCTGCTTCAATTTGTTCCTACCGTTCTGCAGTGGAACCACACCAGAGCCAGGAATGGGTCGGGAAGCATAAAATTCCTGCCGAAGAGCGATTTTTATTTTGTCCGCCATTCATTCAATTTCGATTAAGCGATTTCGGTGCAGTCAAGTGTTTTAACTCATCTTTTATTACCCTTTGAAGGATGTTGTTTTTTTTTTCATTCGATAATGGAAGAGTCATCGAAACATAAACTCAATCTTCTAACGATTTACTGCACAGAAAGCATACAATCAGGAATGTTTTACAGATACCGGAAATCTTGCAGAAGCTCCGCCCGTCAATCAATACGCCCCGAAAGCAGTAACGTAGCAATTATAAATTGAATTGAATTGAAGTGCTAGGAGAAGCGAACAGTAAAACCCTTGCTGGACGTTAGTAAAAATTGACCACTTAGTAAGGGAACGCACAGTACGAAGGCGCAAAAAACACAGGTCCGTTTAAAGACCGGTCTATGGTCACTGTGCACTATGCATCGCTATCGTGCCATTCGTCAAGCTCCCTTGACAGCTATCTTTCCGGGCACACGAAGCTGGTTCGATATGAACGACTCGTTTCGTACGGAAAACGGACCAAACGCAGTGTCTGCTGAAGAAATGTGCATCACCTACGAACATGTCTCCGCAATCCGCTCCACTAGCGAGCTGAAGATAGACGATGAAGGTGGACAATGTTTGCAAACGATTTACATTTACCCCCGGCACCTTCGGCGCAAAGTGGCTTAATTTACTCGAATGTCCATACACCATCACACCTTTAGCCAGGCCCGCCTGGCAAGGATGCAAAGCACCCGGGGGCGATTAGTGTGGGCCACTATCGGGATGCCAGCCAGTCTAACGACACTCTACAATGGACGGCATTAGATTATGAATAATCCATTGCCGAAGAACATGCCCCTTTCTTCCGCCGGGACTTGTGGACATTAATGGCCGCAGATGCACGTTCCAGCCCACATCGTTGACACGTCGGAGAAAGTCACTCCACAAGTCGTTCTCTTATCCGTACGTCGTAATTCGTTATCAACACTGTTATTATGACGATTTGGGTTAAAAAAAAGTGCATATATCGTGCGGCTCTTTGTCGTTTCGATGCCGGATAATCTCGTCACAGCTGACAAGGCAGGCACAAAGTCCTCTAACACTCGCTGCGGTGATGAGGCCCCACCATCAATCATTCGCCACAGGCAGAAACAATTCATCAATCTTCTTCCAGTGCGGATATCTGCCGGCGGTTGCCGCGCTGTATATGGCCCTACTTGTGCTTCCGGTGGATGCGCCAAGAGACTTGGAATGAGATATTGCTGCATAGCTCAGCACCTTGGTACCGGCACGTGGTTGGCCTCCTTACGGAAGCATTCGTGTCCATTAGCTACACGAATAGTGCGTCCATGCCGGATGCTCTTGCTGTGCTCCATTGATTAAGGGAGAGTTGGATTAGGCCCCCCCTATAGTTACGGCTGTAAATAGTAGTATAATAAACCCGTTTGGAGAATAGATAATCCGTTTACTTGAACACCGGAACATTACGCTGCGCTTCATTAATGCGTTAAGCATATGCGGGTGCCGTCGACTTACGGTTTCAGTATGTTCTAAGTTTCAAGCTCTAAGTCGAATTTGATGAAAAAAAAATTGCGGAAACACATCCTCTAATGTTTGCTCTAAGCTTTCGGACACTGTTTGTGTAACTTTTTGTTTCCGTTGCTTGAAGCACGCACTCGACCCAGGACAAGAGGGCCTGCTGGCGACAGATTAGTCGGTTCCCGTATGCCGGTACATGCACGAGGACATTGAATTACCATAAGCATGTTGCATAAGGAAAACTGTGTGCTCTGCAGTTGCTCCCCCCGGAAATCGTTCTCGTTGCTACTTGACCGACATTTCGGGCACCCGCCGAGAAAGCTGCTGCCCTTCAGGGCATGAGTAAATTTATTCATCATCAACGGTGACGCCCTCGGAACTGCCTGCTTTGCTGCTTTTTTAAACACCCCGTTCCGCCTGCCCCTCTCTTCGCAGATATGTCCGGAGGATACCTGTGCTTCGTCGTGTCCATCTTCTGCATCGGTGTCGTGACGGCCATCATCGGGGACGTTGCGTCGCATTTCGGTTGCACGCTCGGCATCAAGGATTCAGTCACTGCCATCATCTTCGTTGCCCTGGGAACGAGTATACCAGGTGAGTGCGGGCCACGCGGGCTTGTGCTGCATGCAAACCGGCCATACGCTCAAGCTCCTAACCCGGCTTCTCCTTCGTCCCCGTGTAGATACGTTCGCCAGTAAGGTCGCAGCCATTCAGGATAAGTACGCCGACGCCAGTGTCGGTAACGTGACGGGTAGTAATGCGGTCAACGTGTTCCTCGGTCTTGGCGTCGCCTGGACGATTGCCGCCTGCTACCACAGTTACCATGGCAGAGTTTTCGAAGTGAATCCCGGCACGTAAGTAGCTTGCCAACCTACCCCCGGCGGGAATCGATCTTCGGGAACTTATGGGGGAATTTTTTGCCGCCCATTTCAGCTTGGCCTTCTCCGTCACACTGTTCTGCTCGGAAGCGTTGGTTGCCATCTTGGTGCTGGTCCTGCGAAGAAACCCCAAGATCGGTGGCGAACTCGGTGGCCCGAAGAATATGAAAATCCTCACCTCAATGTTCTTCTTCTCGCTGTGGATCGTGTACCTGCTGATCAGCAGCTTGGAGGCCTACGGCATCATCAAAGGTTTCTAAACGAGACACGCAGAAAATGCAGCCAGCAACGGCAGGGAACTGGAAATCGCACCGTCCTAGCAGTACCAGCGATCTATCGGTTCACTGCGTTCCATGTTCCGTGGAGCATTTCAAAACTCACTGCTCACCTACCACCACTGGTCTGGGTGGGGGTCACCATAACAAAAATAAGCCACGTAAAAAAGCTTGCGACAAAAGACAACACGCGACACTTTCGCGCAACGCATATTGAAATAGCAGACAAACTAGCTTTTGGGTTTATCGTAGATAAATTTTCAAATCCAAATCAAGACCACTAGCCGTAAACCGGGCCATCGAAAATGTTTATAGCAACTGTAAAATAGTGCACCTGACAAACAACCAGGCGGCTTGGGACCGTCCGGGAAGCTCGGCGGAAGGACACACCGCTTGACTGGCGTTCTCAACCGGATGCCCATTGAGCTGCTAGGGTTTATTTTGAGAGATAACACCAACGGACACTCGTAACGGACGATCACCTGGCTACCAACGGTTTTGCGTTTTGTGCAAGCGCGATGTGCTTTTATCGATTGTTTCCGATGTTTTTTTTTGGGTTTTTTTTTTTTAAGATTGACATGTAAATCAGTAAGACATATGGTAGCGAGAGTAAATAGGATACAAATAGCAGCATCGAGGGCAGCATCGAATCGAATGAAATTCAAACTAAAGTCCCACCTGATTGGGCTACGTAGCCATGCGACATCAAACACGAACGCATCAACCATGCCGCAAAACTGATATGCCAAATTTGTCTAAATTAGTTGTAAAAAGTATAAGAAGTTCGCTCGGACCCAAGAGAGTGGAAGACGGCATAATCAAAACAGTCTCGTTCCGCCAAGCGAATGCGAACAGCACGATTGAAGAGGACACTGGCGCATGCTTCGTCGAATCGGACCGAGAGTTACCACGTTGCCCGTTTGGGGTTCTCTCGTCACGCGACCACTCGGACTTAGCGTAAGTGACCGATTAGGTGGTATTGTGTTTATACTTATACATATATATTTTTAAATGAAAGTATAACGGAAAAAATTTAGCAAGCGTCAGTGAATTCTTAAATTGGTAGTACATGATGTGACAAGACGGAACCTCTAAGCAACTCCCGTGTGCACACCGTGCGCGGCACAAAGACACGGAGACCATGAGATTTCTTATGTTGGCACTCGAGACTAGTTAGCCAGACTACTTACGCCCGAGGTCGAGAATATTCTAGTCAGCAAATTCGAAGCGTACAATAGAAGCCCAGCGATAGAATGTGAAATGTATTGGTAGCGCCGTCAGTTTTATCTTCTCGTGTTTCTTAAAGCTGCTGCAACACGCGAGCGAAATGGACAAAGTTAAACGTAAGTTAGGACAAAGCAACCAACCAAAGATTGTCTAAGCATCATGCTCAAAATGGGGGCACGCTATCCCCGTTATCTTTAGCCGATCTGGACAATTACTTTGTTTACGTTCGCCAATCGTGTGTTAAATTTCCGTTGCACGTTGCACTTTCCGTGGTATGAGCAGCAGTTGCATCTAATGTACATACAGATGCTAATAGCGCTACCAGTGGTTGGCTTGCCTTTATTTTGGTCATGTGCACCATATTAATCAACGGCTTAGCGTTGTTTTTGTTCAAACATCAGTGTCCTTTTTGTTTCGTTAGTTCGCTGTTTTCCAATTCTTTTGGAATCGATATCCGCCGGAACGTACTGTCGCGTGACAATCCATCTCTAGTGAACCAGTGTTCGATACCCTGCGAAGTCTCGCAAGGGCAGAAAAGCAATGTAGCGTAGAGTAGTAGACAAATGGTTGCTTGGAATGCTTCAAGGGAAAGCTCGACCAACGCAAGTAACGCAGCACGCGTGCTTAGATGCAACGGAAACATATCGCTCAAGAAGCTCGCAAACTCACGCCCGGTTGCTGGACTACTTCTAGGTGCAAAACAATCCTTCTGTTTCGAGCACATTGCAAGCGATGAACATCGAGGGTCCAATGGAAACCACCGTACGGTTTTCTATTTATTATTATTCGACGCCGAAATCGAATCTAACCTTTCGACGATAGGTCTGTGGCTTTACATTTGACTAGTCACCCAAGGGAAGCGTTTGGAACGGTAGTTTAAGCATTAGTTGTACTTCTTGGATTGGTTTCTTTCGTGTCCTTTAGTTAGCTAAAGCATATTCTGCTCTTTTCAATGGCGTGTGACATTAAAAGTACGTAGTTTTCAGTTGTAGGCCAAAGGCATCGGGAAAGGCAATTGGTTCTGTTCAAAACAGCCTTCTCGTGCTTCGCGAAAGAAAATGCTTCGCGAAAGTATTGCTAAATAACTTAAAAAGACGCGAAAGCGATTTGTTAAACATACTTTTAATACTCACCCGATGTTACTAACAGAGTCTAAATCGTAGCGATACCTACCGAACAAACAAAAAACAATAGCAAACCTAACCATTACAATCACCTCCCGAGAGAGAGAAGAGAGAGAGCTCGTACCACATTATTTGAATTTGGAAATAAGTTTATAATAGAAACTGTCTCGGTGATGTGATAACGAAAGGAACGTTCAAAATTGCAATCAGAAAGTGTTTCTTGGGTAAGATTTGCTTGGTCGATTTCGAAACGAAAGCGTTTCTTAGTGGCACTAGTTTCAAACGCAAACTGTTTCACACTTACCATACTTACTCCGCCAACCAATCTCTAATGACTAATACTTTCCAAACGTTGCTTTGAGTGCACGATTCCGAGACAGGGTTTGGATAAACAGTTATCCAGCAATAGTTTCTGATGCACAGAAAATCCACAGTGGAAAAAGAAACTGTTAGTAAAACCCATTTCTTCCATTTGTACATCGCCTACCGTCGTACATCGCATAGACTTTAACTCATAAGTTTCGTTATAGGATACTTAAAATTTAAGCAGTGGAGAAAAAAAAACCGACAAAACGAAGGTTTACAACGCATTGAATGTTGATTTCTTAAATTAAAACCGATGCTATAAGATGTGTCGAAACGAGTGTGTGAGTGTGTGAACAATTCTCTCAGCCGTGGTGCCGAAGTTCGAACGTTTTAGTCATCGCTCAAAGTACGCAGTCAACAAAAGAGAGAAGCCATCGGCTCACTGCTAGACCTCCGAGTCTTGCAGCTCGGGAGTAACATGACCCCTTCTCCGAGCCCTGATATTAATCCTTCTTCCTGATGCATTTGGTGCAATTGTTAGTGTTGGTGTTGCAGTTGTCGATTTATCACTCACGCTGTTATATCGCATGTTGAATGAGTTCGTTTACAGGTAACGCCATACGAGAGCGCGTTATCTATTGTATGAGTTAACCCGAGCCTAGGGAGATCAGAAATAGTGAAGGCGAAAGAAGGAAAGCCCAGCAAAAGACGATTGATAAAAGTAAGGTTAAAAGTAAAAACAAAAAATAGAATGATACGTATTGCAGCATAAAGCTAGAATCGACAGGACACGATGTAATAGTGGATGCGAAAAGGTAACGAATAAAAGTAAATGAGTTTTGAACAAGGCAAACGAAGGTAGCTATATTTGTACAATACGGACAATTCGAAGGTGGACAGCAGCTTACTAGCGATCTCGAAATATCGCCATTGCCGCCTCAGCCACTGGACACCTTTTTGGCGGGTCCCAAAAGATTCAGAACCCCTCGGCGATGCTGTCCTTAGCGATGTTCCCATCAAACGGGGGTAGGGGTGAACCTAGCGTGCCGAAATGGCAAACATCCATGGTTTTTGCCGAACCGAAGCCGATCCTTCGAAAAGCCACAATATTATGCCATTGATTGTCGTCCATCGATGTCAAGTGTTGTCCATTGTAGCTCACAGCAGAACGTGTGTATGTGTGCGTGTGTGTGTGTGAAAACCGAATCCCGAAAATAGTTGTTACTACATTATATAGGCTCACGTACACCAACGAGAAGCGAACTCCATTCTCATCTAGCCACGTGTTCTACTTCGCCCTTCCAAATTACGGCTTGAATTAATCAACCATATAGTTAAACATTTCACACGTACACATCATTAAAACGCGACTTGTGTCGAAGTATCGGGGATAGCAGAATAGGTATTTTTATGAACCCACAACACATGAGCGTGTCGCAATACCGGGCAATGATCGTTGTTAGACCAGTGTTTCCAGCAGTGGGAACACAACTTTATACATAAAAAATAATATATATTATATGATATATATATATATTTATAGGAGAAAAAGTAATACAATGCCCCAAAACCAGAGACACGAGAAGCGATATATCTTCCAATCTACTACTTGGTGTGAAAATTCTATTTAGAAACTTACTCATGGTAGGCACAGCCAAGCAATGTAACAGCATGCAGCCACCTAGGCAATCCAACGATCAAAATCGAAACGAACTTCTCCTGTACTCTTCTTACAACTTTCTACTTGACTGCATTGTTTATCTTATACCTTTCTATACCTTTCGATCTACTCTTACACTTTCGTCCAGTTATTTTAGGCTAATTGACAATGTGAAATTTAAACGAAAAATTATACAAAAACCAACACCGATACACGCAACGCAGACCACGAACCCGGCAGGTTTCAGGAGAGGTCGTGTTGATGGACCCCCAATGAAAGCATTAACCTACATCTACTGCATAGAAAATCTTTATCCACTATACTAACGCACCAAATACTATTACTGCTACTAGAGCAAACTACTACCGCTACTAACTATTCCTACGATGTCATACACCTCTCCCGTTTTTCGGCCGAATTCTCTTTGTGTAGTGCTAGTGCCATGTGAAGAAAACAGTAACAAACCAACCAAACACACATTTAGACGACGATGTAAACCAGGATGGATCATAAACGTCGAGTTGAGAAAGAATAACGAAAGACTTGCGAGGTGCCGTGTTGTAGCAAACTACTGTAACCATCGTAAACTTACACCATTGCGTAACAAATGGCTGCCGACTGGCAGGCGGATGGGCCTGAGCATAATCACTCACTGCACAACCCTATCAGGTCACCTGTTCACTTCTTGAAGCGACTGACAACCGGCGTTACCTCGCCGTTGCCTCTGCTGAGTGCAGATGACCGAACGAGTCGAGGGCCGAGTGGAAATGAGTTCGAAACATATCTCTGTCTTCGAGATGGGAATCCGATCGCGAATGCGGCGAACCCCGGACCTGCCAGTCGCTTCTGGCAAATGAAGGCAAGAGGAGGTGCCAATTAAGACGTTCGCAATAAATAACCCGGCGTATCATAGTTTCACTCTGTTCGGGATATCTGTTCGGCAACCCGAAATAGGTAACCCCCAAAAAACTTCATCATGCAGGGCGTCTGTCTGTGAAACAGTAAATGTACAGTAATGGGACCGTGGGAACTGAATGGGTGCCGGAGCCGGGTGGCCTCGGGACAACGCATCGGGGCAGATGTCGCAAAGTTTTGCCAGGCGGGTTTTGCCGATAAACAAAGCTAAGTAAGCCGAATGTCCATAAGTTTAGAATTTGTTGATACCTTCTGTTGTTACTAAAGAAACGGATGCGAGAGAGATGGGCGCACGCGCGTGTTAGGGAGCGAGTGATGATTGCGATAGAACACAATACGACAAAGTAAGCTGCAAAAGATGATAATTCGTGTGCCGCGCAAGCGAGCGTGAGACACCAGTTCGAAGGCTACAAGAACAATGTTGAGTGTAAGATGGAAAAATAAATAAAATGGTTATTTAAAAAAGCGCAAGCGAAACCATGTCCTTCCATTATTCAGAACAGCAAGTACGCAGAGGACGTATCTTCGAGCCCAACTCAGGGCGGCAACGGCCGCAGACATTTGGTTTGGAGTTTTATTATTTTATGTTTTTTTTTGTTTTTTTCTCCTTTTTAGTCTCACAGATTTTTTCACTCAAAATACCGCACTTTTGACTCCTGGCACCGTAAACCATCCGATAATAATTCACCCACCAAATGGTAAGTATTGCACTGAAAACTGACCGCCTTCCATACGATTGTTTCTACAACATGGGTGCACCGCAGGTCTTACAGCCAGCTTACCACCAGCGACGCAAGTAGAACCACTCCGCCAGACGTTAGCAATCCCACACCGCTGGTGGTCGTCTCCGGTCCGATCGTCGTGACCGTTGTCTCCGAACCGATTCCGGTTGAGGACGAAGAACCAGGAGTTGCTGTCGTAGTTCCAGCTGGAACCGAGGTGGTGTCCACCGAAGCAGTTGTGACGGCGTGTGACGTTGAAGTTACCGCGGGGTTTAGCGTCGTAGTAACACCAGTAACTACGGGTGCATCCGGATTATGCTCGGTGGTGACGGTAGCTTCCGTTGGCTGTTGCGGTAAAGGTTGCGAAACGATCGTGGTGATGCTAACTTCGTCCGATGTGGTCTTATCGGTGGGTAAGATCGTCGGGATAGTGGGTTCTTCCTCTGTGTAGCCTTGGTCAATCTTCGTACTTCCATCAGGTTCCAGCGTCGGGATAGTGGGTTCCAGCGTCG
>NC_069145.1:33336577-33374797 GCF_943734635.1 Anopheles cruzii
TGGGTTCTTCCACTTTTGGCGTTGGGTTTTCTTTCTCTGTGTAGCTCTCTTCAATCTTCGTAGGTCCATCAGGTTCCAGCGTCGGGATAGTGGGTTTCAGCGTCGGGATAGTGGGATCATCTGCAATGAAGACAACGATCACTCAACACACATCCTGCGCAGCGAAACAAAGTTCTATCGAGTTCCATTAGCCGAAACGGAACCGAGAACCTACCATCTTTACGCGTCGGCGAAGCGATCGCGAAGGCCACCACCGACAGGAATATCACTTCTCGGCTAACCATTCTGCTGAGCGCTAACGGCTTGAAGATCTCTTCCCCTCTCGTCAGTTGTACCAATCTCCAGTCGACGAACCTTGCACCTAGCACGTCGGAAGCAAACTGCGAATTGGTTCCGATTCCGGCACGCTTTATGGAGAACCATCGCATTGGTTTTTTTCTCCACCCAGCGATGCTATCACGCTGACAGCGTGGTGGTGCACCCCGTGAGATAAAGTTGTTTGCCAGGACGAGTGTGACCCGTTTTCTGGCCTCGCCAATGGGCGACACCTCGGTGGGCGTCGGTGTGTGCGTAGATTTACCAGAACGCGACCCGCGTCGTGACTTGACTCGAGAACGCCCGCATCCTACTCGGCACCAAAACGGAGGCTCTTTCACCCGTCCCTACAATGGTCTTATCGTGTGAAACTGTACCAGCTCCAACCTCCCTATTCTCCGTGATATCGATTGGTTCACCGGGGGGCTGCGAAGTAACACAGTTACCTTGAGACCAACGGCCCTGTAGACACCACGGTCACGGACACCCGCCATCCGTTGCGGCCGGGGACGGGCTGGAGTTCCGCAACTTTTTGCCCTTGCCAAGTAGCGAGCCTAGACAATGAGTTGGCCAGCTGTGTCCAACAGACGGCTACTTGTGGCCGCATATCGGTGAGAAGCTGATAAAAATTTTAAAACCTAGTCCCCCCGCATCCGCTCGGAAGCCATCAAGCGTATTCGATGGACCTACTTTGCGGATTGGCAATCGATATCGCAGGGTAATTGGAAACCTTTCGCGTAACCCTGCCACAGTTTGCCACATTTAAAGCATTGCTCATATACATTTAGTCATGCGGCTATATTTCGTATGACTACGTTTTGTGTTCTTTCATAGGACAGTGTGAGATTTCCAACGGATTTTTACAGCTTAAAACTTCTCCTGGAGAATGCAAAATCATTTCCGGATTGCGACTGCACAAGGGGTGAATGTGGCGATGAGATCAGAGCCCTGTCTAAGCAAGTGGCAAGGGATTGCATAATGTACACAAGGTCTGCGACAGGTCGGCCAACATTGGTCGTTTAGGGTTTCTGATAACGAAAGTATGATTAACATTCCATTGTCATTTACATTCCATTACATTGTTGGGGCGTTATAAATAGTACCGACAAACATTCGTTTGCCAAAGCTCGACGCATCTTCCCAGCAAAGACCTTGATGACACATTTGAAACATTTGCTTTTATATGTGAATGGCAAATATTTGTTTTGATAACAATTTTGCACCAGCGAGGTAATGAGTGAGAAAAATTCCGGCGGACCTGCATCTTGACTGAGGGGCGACGAGAGTTTGTCCGTCGTAATGCCCAGGAAATTCATCTTCGGCGGGTGCAGGCGGGCTGCGAAGGCATTAAAGGTATTAAAAGATGACAGCATACTACGTAAACAGGACGGAACTGGCGACGGTACTGGCTCAAGGGAAATCCCCAATCGTTCTTGGACCATCCACAAGGACAAGGGGTATCTGGCATATAACGACTGCACAGATAACAAGGAACGAAGTGTGCCTCCAACACGGGTTTGTCCGCTCGATCACGAATTCGGCGGTTGTAGTTCCGGATATGGTGGCCCTCCACCAGTTCGCACGTAGGCTGGACGAGCTGATCCTCGCAGCGATCCGTAGAGAACCTCTTTTATATTTTCTCACGTTTTTAAATTAATAAAATTAAAAAATAAACACATGTTGTCAACATTTGGATCACAGTCCTGTCCATGTCGGATGCTCCTATTCAAACAGTTCAGAGTTCTGATCGTGCATTTCTCTTATCTGAGTAATCAGAAAAGGTGTCCCCGATCCTCGATCGTCTACAAATAATTCAACAATTCGAAGTTGTTCGAAACAACACCGTAGTAAGTTCCACTATTTACTTAAATCAAGGTTTATTTCTGGAAAAGTAATGGCCGAAAAGCAGCTTCGACTGCCGACGCCGAACGATTTACTGCCGGCCTGTTCCGCGTTCCACCGAAAAGGTTGCGCAAATAATCGGCCGGGGCCAATTTGCGTGTGGCTGCTGATTAGACGGACGGAAGTTCCGCTCCAATGGCTGGCCGATCATGACCGTGAATTCGGGCGAAATTCGTCGATGTCGACGCTACACCAGTTCATTATCTCTGCCGCCAGTTATCACCGACGGGCGTCGTTACGTCGTCACGTGCCGATCGCGGCCCGACGTCGCACTTTCGCCGTCCTCGGAAAAGGCGATAACAGTGGCGGCGTCATGCAAACCGGCCGGTGCCGCAGACACTCGACTCCGAGCAAACCGAGATCGCCACCGCGCGAGATCGATCGCCCGATCGGCCGAGAAGGCACTCAACCGGTGGCACACTCACGCGCAATCATCCGAAGCCGGCCGGGACGGTATTAAATGCCAGTCCGTCCGGCCGACGGCAGCCATTCTCTGCGTCGTCCCGGTGGTCGTCAGTGAACCGCGTTCCGCGCTGCGAGTGCCTCAGTGCAGCGTAGCTGTTGGATTTGTTGTCCGTGCCCAAAAGCTTCCCGGGGATTCCGAGGCCCGACTCAGCTTGTTGACCAACTTGTTGGAGTGACGACGACGACGACGCGCGACCAGCGGGAAGTTTCCGTGGCCGCACACACAAAACAAGCGACATCAAGTGACGTCTGCGGGCAGTGGAAAAAGGGCCCAAACCCAAAACGCAAAATGACGATCAACGAAAGGACATCGCTGCTGCCGAAGGATTACCAGAAAACCTACATCATCCCGATCCCGCGTGATGACGAAAATAACAATAGCAGCGACGGCAACAACAACGACAACAGCGTACTGCGAGAGTAGTGAGTATCCGGCGGGGTCACAGGAGTGCACGATGGTCGTGAGCAACGGGTTACGAGCACCACGATAATGAGTAAGGCCACCACACACACACACCCGCAATCGGTTCCGTATCTCGGCATCTCGGTTCCGGTTCGTGTTCGGTTCGATGTTTTAGAGTTCCATTTTTCGTTTCTCTCCCTGCTCTTGCTTGTTCTGCATTAAGTGAAGTGATGTTAAACGCCGAGCGAGTGGCCTATCTCCGAGCAGCGGTCTGATACACGTATCGCGTGTCAGGACAATCGAGTGACAGAGATCTTGTCACATGTCCGATAACCACCATCGGCGTGTCATCTTTAGCCCCTGGCCCCCGGGAGCCCATTGGGTGCGCCATTATCGGTCCCTTTCGACTTGACGAGCCGTGATTTAGTGGCATGTCCATTCGGTTTGGGTGAAATTGTTTCCCATTTTTGCCGATTAGACTGGGCCCCGGACTGGACATGCGTAGTTCGGATGCTATCTCGAAACGATTGCCTGATATGAAATAATAAATTGTCATAACACATAAAATGGTCTGATATGACTGCTGCACGACATGGACGTCAGCTGTTTCGGGCGTCTGTTGACCTAGGCAATGGGTTGTCATTGGACAGGTTTAATTTGATTAAAAAACAGAGCTCGAGTGATAACCGTTGGAGGAACAGAACGATCTGCATCTTGCTGCAACTTCAAGCTGATATCTACCTTTCCCTGTGCTACTTTCAGCGACAGCTGTGCCTTGACGAAAGCGGAACTGAATAAGTACATCGACGATCCGTGGTGGATAAAGATGCGCTACGGATGCTTCGCGTTCTGTTGGATCGTTTGCCTGGTGGCGCTCGCCATCTCATTGTACATTGCAGCCGATGCCCTGCAGCACGACATCTGCGGAGCGGCACAAGTGTCCAACGCTAGCAGCCTAATGTCAACGACGCCCGCCAGTAGCAGTGGAATCTCCGGAGTGCCCGCAAACCCGCCAGCTGTCGGTGAATCACCACAGTCCGTAGTGTTTGCTCTGCTCAGCCAGCAGCCTACAGCGTGATCGAACGCGCGGGATCGGAACGGATTTCCGTGAAGGTTAATTGGTTACCAATCTTCCTATTGCTGTGATCGCTACTGGGGCTACCGGTCCGGCCCGGGACGGGACACCGAGAGGAATCTTATTTATTGCATTACAAGCACTGTAAGCGGATCTCAACTACGAATGCGGAATCGCATTGCATCAATGCACGTGCTGCTTCTAACAGCGTGATAAAAAGCCGAGATTGACGAGCTCAGCTAGACGGCACTGGTTGATGATAGGCACACCGTTCATTCGGGATGCAACGGGGGTCTGCTGCCCGCTATCTCGTAGATCATGCGGGGACTGGTGAATGATGCAACTCTCGAGTAAGCTGCCATCATACCCGGTGGCTTCGCAGCGCTTCATTAGGCGCCCGGGTGATGACATTGACACCGCGCAATCAATCGCGTCGCGAATAGAGCGTGCTTAGAATGCAGCTCGTGTTGATTATTCCAAACAATTCTATACCAATCTAAATCTAATAATAAAGGACAATTTTTTAAAACAAACTGCCGCGTTTACTTTGTAGCTAGATTGTGAATTCACGACAACCACAATCTCAAAAGACAGAACTCAGTTAATGCCTGGCAACAAGGGATGCCGTCGTTCAAAAGATTTCCTTGTCAATCTATGCACATACACGTCACGAGCAGAAGCGATGAATCTACATAGAAAAAACTCGCGTTGGAACTGTTACCCTAAAAAACATTCATAAATTTAGATTGTCCCAATCAGCGTAAAATTCCACTCAAAAGATTCGTCACCGAACCCTCGTGCACCGTGCGAAGGCAGGCAACCGTCTTCGCGTGAGGTCAAGGTTCCACCAGACATCTTTTCCCGTGGGGAACCGGCAGCCGTCATCGTCGCCGTCGTTATCAGCGCTGCCCCGTGGTGCGCTGGCGCACCACGCGACGGGAGGTACAGAGATGTTTCCTGGTTCGGAAGCACCCAACATGGGATGCGTAACACTGGACCCTCCGAGATAATCACCGACGCGGGACATTGTTCGGACCGAGCCAAAGTGCATCGAATCGAACGAACGATTTGTTTTGCTCCCCACGCTGGTCCAGCGCAGAAAACATAATGATGTAACTATGGGTTACGATTTAATCAGACCGCGCCGAACACGAAACCGAAAGATGGCCGGAAGGATGCAATCACGCTGCCCCAGCATGCGGGAAATCCTTGCGACCGCACGCATATAGGGGGGCCATTGATAGCCATTGAATTCCGGGCAAAAAAAGTGAAGCTCAACGAAAGTATCAGGTCTGACTATTGTTTTAAGCTTATTGTTTTAACATTGTAGCAGCTTTGCACTCGACGATCCGAGTTTCGGTCGCATTGTGTATCATAATTCAAAATTTTCAACTTCAACAACTTTTGTCTAAGTTTCATTGCAGTTTATTTGGATCTTTCTTTTCATCTAACAATGCCTTACTTACTAAGCTATTAAACTTACAAACGAAATTAATTTACGGTTCTGACTTTATTATTTTTTTCATTAAGGAAGTGCCACCTCTTTAAACTGTTCTTTAAAGTGCTGGCTGCTCAGTAAAGGTTCAATTCCTGATAAACTGTTCGAACTGCTGTTTAAAATCTTTGTTCAACTGTATTCCAACACTCAGGGGCAATGAATAAGCAGATTTTGGGTTTTATCAAGTTCATTTTTTTATTAGAATTAGGAAAAAAAATATAATATTTTGAAAAATTCTTTAATAGGCTTTTTAGACATTTTTAAGTTTTCTCTTTTTCTTCAGTTAAGCGCCTTGTACACTAAATGTGTTATTTTATTATCAGGTGACCCTGACGCGATCCTGACACGAGCCGATCGAGCACGATCGGCTGGAAGCAGCCTGCGCTCCGCTTCGCAGGACATCATCGCGCAAGGCAAGTGCCTGTGCGCCCGTACGTCCGCTGCCGGCTGAAGCGGTCCAGCGTGTTCAACCGGAAGCTGGGCCTCCAACGGACCTGCGCAGCATCGTCGAAACGCCCTCGTTACACGTCGTCCAGGAGATGTCTCACGCGCTGCTCAGCGTGCTTAGCCAGAAACGGTTCCGGTGCTGCTGAGCGCGATTCCCCGCGACACCTTCAAGGTGGACCGTACGTGGGGCAAGGTAGTGTCCATGTTGACCATCGCCAGAAGTCCCTCGGTCGACTACGTCCGTCTCGCTCGCTCATAGATCGATTTGGCGAACAGGGTGCGGCCACCGCAGGAGATCGCCTTTCGATCGAAGATCGCCGCTGCTTGGTTGGGGCCAGCTGTCTGATAGGGCTGTTCACTGTAGTGTTTCTCCTTAAGACCCTCGGCCTGTACCCCGTGACGGTGGAAATAAATTCCAAACATTTTCTCTTACAACCACAAAAGCCGTCATTCGAATTTTCTTCATTTCCCGCTGGAATTGGAATGCAATTGGGACCCGAAAGAAATGGGGGAGGAAAGTAAGGTAAGACTCGTAGCAATGCACGAAAGGAAATCAGTTTCCGTCGGAAGCTTCAAGGAAAAGATTTGTGGAAAACGCTAGTCGCGCTTTTCTTCTCGACCTCTTTGACCATCCGGTGTCCTCTCGACTCTCCATTCGCTGTCTGAAGATGCGGCGCAAACAATCGCAAACAAACAAACAATTGCTGTATGGCAGGTAGCGCCATCCTATTGTAACCAAATGTCAATGTGAACATCCTGTAACTCGGAACCCTGTAAACGAATGGAAAAAACAAAAAACAGTGAAAGCATTTTTTGAAGTGTGAAGTATCAGCTGTAAAACGACCCTAAGTTCGAAACTGTACGATTGATACTTCATGAGTTATCGATCACTAGAGTCATCTACCGAGAAAATAATGGATTACTTTTTTCCCAACCTTATATGAATTTTGTTTGGCAAAATGATGTTCCAACCTAAACTTCCAATCGGAGCTAATATCGGATACACTACAATATATGATACCCATTTACTATTTCATTACTATACCATTAAATTACGCCACATATTTAAAGGAACTTTACTGGCACCAAGTCTCCAGCCACGATTGTTTTAATGTAAATGTTTCCCTTCCTTTCTTTATGCTCGAACGTAAACGGACGTAAATACGATTTCAGAAAACCCATTTCGAACGACGAACCCTCGGAACCACGGCACTGTTAAGCTCACCCACTGATCCCCGTTCCGGGTTTTAATTAAACCTCTTTTGGTCACTGAGGCAAGACGTTGAATGGACCATACTCTATGACTGCATCCCTGGTACGACGGATGGAACACATACAGATGAAGAATCCCCAACGGGCAGTGAAAGTATAGGAAAGCACACACCAAAGGATCCGTGCGCCATACTGCCTTCTGCCTTTAATTAGTGAGGCATCAGAGAAAAAAAATACACGACAGAAGAGAGCCCAGCGGAACGGAGAAGCAACTCCTGTCGTCTCCGAAATCGATGTTCAGCTCGCTGTCGACAGCACAGAACTGGAGTGTGGAGCACTAATTAAAACCCCGAGCGCTTAATTGCCTTTGCACAACGTCGGGCAAGGTTTCACTCATTAAGCCCGAATTTCAACCGGTTCCCAGCATCGGCCAGTAGGTAGCCCGGACTCCCGGAAACCTCCCATCCCCCCACCCAACCCCCACCCAACTCCCATCCGGCACGTGCGCTAGATAGCGTGGACCATGGACGGAACGAATACCACCAAAGAACGACCAGAGCCTGTGCTTTAATTACTCGAGGGCCTCCCCGCCCAAACTACCGGATCCACCGGCGAGGGTGCTTCGGTCGGCACGACCGGACCGAGGGTTGCCTCGGCCTACTCGGCCGGACGCTGCTCTCTGTCGGAGAAGAACAAACGGAAACTTCCCCACGAGCTCCCTTCCATGAATCGAAGGAAGCAGGTCCGTTAGACGGCGATAGCATCTCCGTCCCGGGTTTGGATGTGTGAAGTACGGCTCCCGGAAGGATGAATGGGAGTTGTTCTTTTCGGCACAATGCCTGTGCAATACTTTATCGGTTTCGTCCGGTTCCCCACCATCCATTTCCACTAGAATCGGAGCTGAAGCAGGCTCAATCCAGGTGTGCGAGCGGTTCCAGTTCGATTCCGTTGAAAAGGTGCCTCTGGGCACTCAATACAGACCTAGATAAGATTACTCCTAAAGCCTTATTTCCCCAAACGATGCTTCTATTTTCACCCAATACCCATCTAAATACTTACGGACCGCGTATGCGACGGCAAACGGAAGTCTAGTGCAATAAATAGTGTGTCTAATTAATGGCCCCTTCCCCGAAGCAGACGTCCCATCGACGAAGGGGGACCACAAACACGCCCAAAGCAAGGCACAGGGAATAAAACATTAACGACCGTCACACTGGCAGGTCCTGCCGACGGTTGCCGACGTGGGCAGCGATAAATTTTCTTCGCTCAGCGACGCTGTCACACTACCAGGCGACCATGCCGGCTGTGGCCACCGGAGAGCGCGGTGCGTTGGAACGGGACGGGGTGCGGAGTGAGTGTGCGCGTCACGAATCCGCCCCGCGAGCCACAACACCCTTGCCACTCGGTTATCGACGAGGAAAGATAAACAAGTCTACCGGGCACCGTTTGGCGTCACGCGCTGAGTGTAGGTCTAATTCCTGCACCCACACACACACACACACCCCGGGCAGACGCTGCCTGGTGGTGGCCAAGGACACACAATTGGCACGCAGCACCCTTGTTGCTGGTGACGAAAACGGAAACCCTCGGGAAGTCTCGGACGCTCCGGGGTGGTGCTGCACGCCTGGTCGAATCCAAGGTAGGGGAACGAAATGTGTTACTCGGAGGCCACCACCGCCGCCGCGACCCAATAACCCCGCGGGGTGTCATTGTTTTAGTCCCGCCCGGAGGGACGTTCCGCGCAAAACCATTTCACAGCATTCGGTGGGAAATGCATTGCCTAGGTATCGAGCTCGTCGTTGGCCGTGCCCGAAAACTCGGTTCGGTTCCGGGGATAGGTTCGAAGTGCTGGTGCTCATGCGCGTGCCGGGATTCCGTGCGTGAGGGACCGCTTCCGAAAGGGGACGGCAGTGCAAGACGGCCACTGGCTGGCTGATGTTTGATTTTTCTGCTTTAAATGGAAATAAATTCAATAACCAAGTCCAATTCGTAGCTGTGTTGTTTTGGGCCACCTCTAAAAAGTCGGCAATAACTAGGGGTACCTTTAGACTATTTAAGTAAAATTTAAATAACTTTAATAATCAAATAAATTAATAAATAGAAATTTGTATTTAAAAAAATACCATCGCCTTTCGAATGTTCAAAAACGGCCTCGGATTCGGATCATGTATCCCTCCGAACCACGTTCGGTGGCCGTCCGAGGCTGCTATCCCCTGCAGCGCTGACCCGCCTGTCGGTGCTGCGCTCCCGTTACTCGACGACAAAACGACGGCATTCGGGAGCATCTTACGACAATTTGCCAATCATCTCCGTCACCGCACGTGTGGCCGCGATAATGCAATTATGCACGCCCAACGCATACAACCGGCGGAAGAACTGACCAAAAAATGCTGAATGCATCGCTGATGAGCGGCGGATTTCTTTGGCCGACGCAACGAAAATGTCAAAGGAGCTCCCGACCCAACCCAGGTACTGTGTAGTAGTAAATGCATGTAACGTAACGATCGCGGCGTCCTCACCGACCGACCTCAAGATTTCGGCGAAGTGGCTACAATCAGAAACGCATGCGAACCGGTAAGCAGATGCACAATTGGGCGCGCCGTGTCGTTGCGTCATTAGCGCGACCGTCACCCGGCACCGGCCGGAACCGTTACACAACAGCGGAACCGAATGGAACTGGCAATTATGTGTGTATACTTTCAACCGAGTCGCCGGGTCCGGGTCACCCGAAATGGCGCCAACGATGCACTTTCCGATGTGGGCCGCGGACACACCGGGCGGAGGACAATCAATTATGCAAAGCGACACGGCGGACCAGCATCCCCCTCTCTCCACCCAGGGTCTTGGTAGCACGGGAAAACCGAAGGGGGCCCGAATTGGCTCCGGTGGTGGCCAGTGAATAATAAACAGGCGACGAAAAAGCAAATTAATTAGTAGCAGAGCGTGTTTTAAGCTCAATAATATTCGAACCGGTTCGAGTCGTGTGTGTGTGTTTGTTGTGTTTGTGGATGAGAGAGATGGATAGAGCGACAGCAGGAGAGCACAGTGTTTGTGTGTGTGAGAAAGAGAGATAGAGGGAAAATGCAGAAAATGCAGTTACATGGAACAACCGTTGGGTTTGATCATCTGACTGTTGCTGATTGACTGATTACAGGTATTTTTCTATTTTGTTTAATGAGCAAAACGTATACTTGGAAATGTTAATGTTTTTATGTGAACGTTTTATTTTTTTCTATCCTTTTTCTATATTTCATAGCTTTTCTCTACATTTTCATAGTTTTTAACAAAAATCCATAAAGTCGAATCCCAATACCAATAAAACCGCGGTTGGTCATTTATAAAAAAAACGTGTGACCAAAATGCAGTACGTGGCATCACCAAAATGAAACATAAAAAGTAACAGTCGATAAAAACTAGGCAGCATCATTCACAACCCCTTCAAAATCTAGAAATGACACTCTATATCGCGTTACAAAAAAGGTAAAAGTCAAAATTTGTGATTATATCTTTTACTAACTGTTCACATCTCTGTTGTGTTCAATGCATATTGCATATTGCAAATAAAGCCAAGACAAAAAATGAACTAAAACATTCTGAATACCAATTCCCGATAAAAAAATGCTCAATAAAACAGCAACGTTCTATGTGATTAAAACCAATGAAGGCACACATCAATGATATGGTAACGTTTATTCAATCGCTACAGCCACAAAAACAACTCACCTACAAATATGTAATTAAAACTAGTTTAAAATTTCAAACCCGCACTCAAAGGTTGAACCAAAAAGTGGATGTGTTTTAGTGTTTAAGTTTAGTTTAGTTTAATCGGCAATGAGAAAAATACTAAATGAAAATAGGAAGCGTTGGCGAAGGGCAGCCATTTACAGGGCAGTAGCGAAGGGCAAACAGAGTAGGAGATTTTTTGTAGGGATCTGCAGCAATCTGAAGGGGCCTCGCTTGCCTAGTCACACGGCCTACGATGACGGCCACCAAATAAGATTGTTATTCTCATCAAAAGGTCAACAGGGGCAAGGGCACCTAGTATTTCCGTACCTCGTATTATTTCAATATCTGTTTTTGAGAGGGTAAATCATGCTTGTAAAATTGCTTCATTTATCCGGCATCGTTTCACGTAGTGAACTTCTGGGGCTCTGGCAACTGACTGTTGCGACGCGATTACTGCGATGCAAATTGAAAGCTTGGCTCGTTTCCAAGTGGGCGGGCATTCTCATTCCTTCGACCGATTCCCACATGGCGGTCCGAGCTGGTTCGAACAATATATTTTCATTAGCGCGCATGTTTTCTGCTCCCATGCATCATCGAGCTGCAGCACAATTACACCCACACAACGGAACGGGCCACGACAACCACGCACACCACGGGCACCGGTAACAGTTGTCCTCCGCCGAAAACGGTAACACTAATTAATATCATATGTATCACATAACATAACCGGTGGGCTGCAACCGGTTGTCTCGGTTTTATTCGAAAACGATAAACAGTGGCCCGGAGCCCCGGAAAGATAGGCCTCCTGTCGAGCATCGGTGCCGGTGAATCGACGAAATTAATGAGTCGTTTCTGGTGGGCTTCCCGCCCGGCGGCAGGCACCTTATCGCACTCGGCGCCGTAATTATTTAATTACCATTATCTTAATGTCGCGGACTCACGTGAACGTCTTCCGATTCCAATCCCGCGTTGGTGCCGCGTTGGAACAGTGGAGGCGCCTGATGGAGGCGCCCGATGGAGGCGCCCGATATGGAGGCGCCCACCGGGAGAGCCTCTAATTGAGTGGCAATCTCCTGTTCAGCCGGGCTGCAACTCACCCGCAGTGGACACTTAAGTATTTTTATTTTTTTTAATTTCCCACACAATCTGTGATTGTTTTTTACTTGATTACGGCCAACTTACCCCTCCCATGCATCCCCCGCCGCCCACAACGTTGTCTTACATCCGGAAAGGTGTGTCTTCCGATCGAGACGAGCCATCAGGAGCGCAGGCACCCGGATCGGTAGCGATGCTCCCGAATGCCGACGCCAGCCGGAGGACCGGAAGCAGCACCCTCACCGCTGGGCCTCATGTCCTTCAGTGCGATGCTGCGTCCCCGCATCCGGTTCACAGCGAATTGCATTATAATATTGCGCCCCACTGCGCCAAATAACACTATTAGCGTATTTGCTGCGTTCCACGCGGCGGGGAAATGGGGAAACGGAATCCGCCTTTCAGATTGGCCACGGCCGGTCGACGGGGTTTGTTTTGCAACGTGTTTGCGCCCCCGGGAAGCGTTCAGTCGCTCGGCCGCTACCAGGTGCGCAGAAACGAATGCACCGCATGCATTGGCACGATGCCACGTCGTCGACGTAGCCGGGCGAACCTTTCGCATTCCGATGCAACCCTTCGGCGGCCGGTTGTGTGTGGCTAAACGTGGTAGCTGTGGTGTATGTGATGGGTACGCCACGGCCCATCCCTACAGCTACCAGAAGTGCACGTCGGCCAGCGGGCAGTGCAACTGCATTCGGGTGCAACACGCGCCGACCGCGACTCGGTGTTTGCCGATGCGGCCCACCAACACAATGGCAGCTCACGAGACGCTGGCTGACGAACGCTTATCGATGCACCCCGACAGCGCATCGCGATGCAGTCGGTGCACTGCACTCGGGCACTGTGCACTGTGCGGCTCCACAGGCTGCACTTTGTCAACCGAAGCGTCCAACAATCCCCGTTTTCGCAGACGTTTTTGAGCAAATTTCGATACGAATTGAAGTTGAGTCAATTCAGTTCGCAAAACCGTATCCATGTTTATTGTTCATCTCAATTTGTTGGCATGATAGTACTTCACACCCTCTACCTCCTGCCAACCACATTCCTTGTCAGAAGGAGTGTACAGCTTGGTTCGAAAGATGGTCAACAAAGCGCAAAAGCTTTTCCGTACGCACAACAGTGCCAAAGAAGAGCACATACTTACCCTAAATCCATCCAATCTTTAAATAAACAGGAACACAACATATTCGTATTCGTATTGGTGGGGATTCCCCATTTATTACACATCCCAGTAGTTTGTTGATACTATTTCTATATGAACAACGCGCGCCCGAACTGTGTCAACCATTGTCCGAGCTCGGCCCTCCCCGTTAGTGCTCCGTAATCGTGTCTCCTTAATCTTATCGCAATCTCAAAGCGCCTCTAAGCGAGCGTAAATCGGCTGACGTCTTTCCTGGGGGTCTTTTGCGGGGTGCCACGGAATCCGAAATTCAGCCTACGAGAACCTACGTTCACCCCGCCTCGATAAATCAGCACCCCCGCCGATAAAGCATTGGCGCAGTCAAAAGTGGACACTCATCCCGTGATCCTCGGCATAGCGAAGCCGAACGCGGAATTAAAGAAAGAGGCGTGACACGGAGAGGTTTTTTCGCTACTCGGCGCTAAACCGTTTCGGTTAACCTAGTGGATGGGTTTTTTTCTTTTCCATTCTTTTCTCTAGACGTACGCCCGCAGATCGGCAAGCAACTCATTGTACAGCAGGGGCCGCACGTTGATCGCCCACACGAAATCCAGATGGTTGAAGACAGGTAACGGCACCAGGTAGCGCTTCACTACGTTCGGTAGCTCACGGTACAGCAGTTCCACGTCCGGCGGAGCAGCCATCCAATCGTTGGTGCTGTGGTAGAACAGCGTCGGTGCCTGCACGTTGGCCAGATTGTAGACCGGCGGCGTGAGCTGCCCGTAGCGGACCATGTTCATCGCACCGTGATCGTACTGGCGGAAGATACGCGAACGTATCGTTTGCGCATGGTGCAACATTTGCATCGCCGAAGCTCCAGCCGGTGAATGAGCATGAATGACCGGCAGCATGGTCTAGAAAGGAAAGACACAGTCAGTTGGTACGGGGAACAGGTTCACAGAAAGGAGAGCGTCAAACTTACCGAGTTGACCTCCTGCGTGTTGAAACCCGCGATCAGGAACGTGTTAATTGAGCACATCGACTGGAACGGAGCGCCATCGTGGCAGTTGTTTAGCCCGCCCTGGATGTTCATCTCGTTCGTCGGCTCGAACCACCAGGTGCCCATCATCTGCAGCATCAGGTCGGTGGTGTAGAGGAACGTGGCCAGAAAGAGGACGTACGGGCTGCGCGTGTTGTGCATGTAAGCGGCTGGCGCCAGCGCGTGCATGCTCTTGATTCGCCGGTTGTAGTACGGATGCTGCGACATCATCACCCAGTAGGCGGTCGTGCCCTGCGAGTGGCCAACGTACTGAATCGCCTGCTGCCCGGTGCGCGCCATGATGTAGTCGATCACGTTCGGAATGTCGATGCTGCCAACCTCGTGCCAGGAAAAGTCCCAGAACTGCTGCGTGACGTTGCTGCGGGAGCGGTGACGGTTGGAGTAGCGGTTGCCTCGTGCATTACCCATCCACACGTCGTAGCCGGCATCGGCCAGCATGTACACCAGGGCCGTGTTCGGTCCCATCAGGATGTAGTCAGCCGACGAGCTCAGCATACCGTGCTGCAGGAGCACGACCGGTTTACCGGACGCCGGTGGAGACTGTGGGCTTCCCGGGCACCGGTGCACCCCCAAGAGGTAGCCATCGTCCGTCTCCACAATGTGTTCCTCAGCCGGGTAACCATACTTTCGCAGGAGTCCAATCTGCACCGGGGAAAAAAAGGGAAATCCACCAATTTAGTTCGCTTCTACGCGCTCACCGTCTAGGAGCACGTTCTACCTACCGAATCAAGGAACGCGTCCTCAGCGATGTCCGGATGAATCTGACATTCTCCTCCGGTGACCAACAGAAGCAGTACGGCCACCAAACCGACAATCACGTTCATGGCGTACATCGACACCCTTGCTGTTGTACGCTCCTTAACGACGGCACACACTATAAGCCTTGACCCCGTGCCGTCACGGCCGTTAAATAGGTGAAAATGCTACCCGTTCTTATCACGCTATCACGGGTCCCCTCTTCCCCCATCCATCCTTTCCGGTGGATGATTAAAATCGGCAATGGACACTCTTTATCACAGGATTATCGTCGGCCCACCGGGACCGATCAAAGATAATCATTTCTATGCTAGTGATTGATCGAAAACATTCAACAGCAGTGCAAAAGTAAAAAGCGCCACCGGACGACGCGATTAGAGGAAGAAAGGCCGATGACTGGCACCATCCAAGTTCACATCTGGCGAACGGGTTCATCGGGTTCGTGCGAGCATCGGTGAAATTGCGAAAAAACATGGCAGCTCATCGACACGCGTTTCACACGGTCCAAGCGTAATCCATCGCGCGACAGGTCACGGACAAAATGGGTGCTTCCGATTGGTGCATCTGGTTTCCGCATTCGACAGCGAACTCGAGGTAGTAGATGGAGGTTTTGATTCTTGTACAGAAACAGCTTTCTCGATGGTTTTTCTCTTATGCCGTTTTTATTCATCTAGGTAGGCTCAGTGTTCTCAGAGTAAAAGTTCTTTCATTGAGCAGATCTAAAAGTTCGACAGAAACGAGTCGTTTTTTTGCGTTTTATTATAAAAAGCAATGTTACAGTTAATGTGTTTTCTATGTTGTTTTTTTAACCTGCGTACATTTCGCTAGTGTATTATGTGTGTTTGTGTTTTTTTTTTTTGTTGTTTAACTTATCGTATCATTTGTTGTCACACTCACAGAATCCCAATATACAATTATAAGTGTACTGTTTAAGGTAGTTGCTGCTAGAAGGGGTGTTAAGTGTATTTTATCGATTAAAGTATTTATTATCATTCATACGGCATATTTATATATTTGTGTTTTTATCAGTACCCTACCGAACTAAAGCTTATTGATTTCCGAAGGACAGAAGCGATTCGCTTACATGTTATTGCGATACCATGTAGTTTCGCCAATCATGTGTATTCCACACACTGAAGTTACCTTTTTTCCAGTTTTCGTGAAATTCCGAAGTTTAAGAGCATGCCTCATGTTCCCAATACTACACACTCTAGTGCGAACGCTTTTGCGCTACAGTAACGTAGAGACGGTGCAATGTACAAGACCTATTTGTTACAACCCTACGCCATCGCCCACGTTTCTAGAAACTGGTGAAAAGATTTGTCGCTAAGACGCGTATCCCCCGTCAACAGGCCAGCGATGAAGACCCCTTAAATCCGAAGGCCGAAAAACGAAAACAAATGGCAAATCTAGCTCCCGTTGTGCCATTTTTATTTCTTTTTTTTTTAATCAGGTACAGATATCGAGTTTGCTTTTAAAATATGTTTAACTATAGTTATGCTTGTTTATGTATAGGTATGTACAAAGGTATCGCGAACGGTACCCACAGGCTTGGGGACGACAACGGAGCAACCGTACGCCTGCCACTTGTTACCAGGGCATTCATCTATCTGCACCACAGAGCAGCGCCACGTAAGGCATTGTCGCGCTTTCAACGCGATCGTTGTCTGTTGAAAAAAGCCATCGGTTTTAATGCTAGATTCTGCCTTCTAAATGCGCTCCGAAGGTGCACTGTTGTTGCAAATCAAATCGATTACGAACCACTGCAATATATAGTTATGTGCCAGGCCTCTTCACACCATCACCCAGCATAAACAAAGAATACGGATGATGCAGAATCATAACCCTGACCTAGTTGGATGCAAACGGAAAGGTGGCCACCATGAAACATAAACATTCCGGACCAGCAATGTCACCCGCTGATGTCGACACGGGACACACATGTGCAGCGGAAACCATCCAACAGATCGAACCAACGTCCAGGAAACTGTTCTTCTCCTGCCTTTGACAACAGTAGATCGCGCAACTATCGTAACCCAATGGTGTCCACCACGAGCAGATTCGTAGAACTTTTGAACATTTTGGCTCGACTCGGCAACCGCGACCCTTTTCGTGACCCATTTCATGTTCTTCAAGAGGTGCATTCCAACTATGGTTCCTTGTTCGCAGTGTCTCTTCATTCTTCCTCTGGGCACATTATCCTGAACTGAATGTTATCCGTCGCTCAAGAGGTCTGGTTGTCACAGCGATTTGTCAAAGTGTCGCCCAGTTAAAATCTAGGGGGAATACAATTTCATACAATTTATTTCACAAAACCACCTACGAGATGAAATGATTAATTCAATCGAATAACTGAATAATATCTGGCTTCTGACCAAGTTAGCAAACATCGTTGGTGTGGGCGCACAATAGCGATCCTCGAAGCTTCGATTCCTGTGCGGCGATCTGCTACGGCGATCCGCGTCCGCGAATCGGATCGGAAGTGGTCTTTGTGATCGCACAAACGAAATCATTTTCCAAACCGTTGCTCTCGCTCTCCCCGTGGCTCCACAATCAATGGAGCGTCAGCCGAAACAAGGCTTCCATCGTAATTTTTGTGATCGTGCCTCCCACCGTGACACTGGTTTCAGCTGTCTTCATCAAGAAACCGGTACAACGAGCCCCCCAACTGAGCGATTCTGTGGTGGTGGTGAGGAACATGCGTGTCACTACGAATCGTTTTCTACGGTCAACACCCCACTGAGCGACGTATGCCACACACACACACCACATACTTACGTATGCACGAGCCCTCGGATATCGCTGCCGTTGTTAGGTGAGTGTAGTATCTGGTCGCTGCAGATGTCCGAACCGTCCAGGATTTCATCGTCGACATTTTCGAGGAAGTCACCCAAAAAGTTCCCGGACTCTACCGTCATGTCGTCGAGTGATTTCGCTTCCTCCAGCGCCAACGCAATTTCTTCCTCAACCTCGCACGTATTTTTATCGAAACCCGTGCCCTGATCGTGAACGTCTTGAGCTGCGGTAACAAATAAAGCACACAAAAAAGTTAGAGTTCCTGTCGTCCGGATTGCTGCCAGCATTATGGACGCAACTTACTGCCGCCCCCGGAGAACAGCAGCTCATTCAGCTCATCCGCCGGCAGCTGACTGAGCACGTTCGAATAGAGCTGGCTGGTGATGTCGAATGGTATAATTTCCTCTGCAAGTGGTAAGGTTAGCGAAGATGAAGTGAGTACTACTGGCCAGCGACAAAGTAATAAATTTCACCACTCACCAATCACGTCTGGCGTTGCCATCAACTCCGATTCCGACAGGCCACCAACACCGGTATCTTCAGAACTGGCGTATGCAGAGCTGTTCTCGCATATCGTCAACAAATCCTGCGTGACCGGAGCATTCAGCATGGGTTGCACCGGATGCGCTGTCGCAACAGTGCCGTAGTGCTGTTGAAGCTGCGGCTGATGATGATGCAATTGTTGGTGCTGCTGTTGCTGGATATAGTCGAGCAGCAGTTGCTCCTCGTTCACCTGGTGGTGCTGCAGCTGCCCCAGGTCATGGTGCTGCTGTTGCGGTTGCTGTACCTGGCGCTGGTGCTGAACATGGATCGGTCTATGTTGATGTAGCTGGCCAACAAGTGGCACCGTCGAATCACTTTGTTCCGATGGGAACACCGCATCTACCAGGGTGCTCTCCCCGATCAGGTGGCTTCCGCCACTAAGTGGATTTAGAATGTGACCATTCGTGACGGGCATCGTTCCACTGCTGGACATTGCCGTATCATTGCCAACATACTGCTGGTGCTGGTAAGGCGATGCTGGTATTGCCTGTGGTTCCGTGTGTTGCTGTGGTTGAACCGGTAGTCTATCAATGTGCCCGAGGGTGACACCCGGAACATTCGACCGGGGTGCACCGATTAGCAAACTTTGTTGCTGGACGACCTTCCGACTCTGTTGCTGCTCTGGGGACACAGGCAACTGATTCATTTGGCCCGACTGCACAAGATGATGCTGTGGCGTGGTGTTGCCCAGCAATTGTTTGAACTGGTGCTGATCCAAAATCATTTGCTGCTGTAGAGGTATCAACTTCTTCTTCTTTTTCGGTCGCTTCTGTGTTCGCGCCACGGGCGGGTCTATAGGTTTAGGCTTCTTGCGGGCTGGCTTCTTCTGCTTCACCTCCTGCGTCATCTTGTCGTGATTGTCGTGCTTCCAGGCGTGCTCCTTGCACAGCACCAACTCGTGACTTATGTCGAACACCGGCACGCGGCACTGACGGTTGTCGGAGAACTTTGCGGTGCACCGTTGAAAGAGGCGCTGCTCAGTATTCTCCGTAATGTGGTTGTAGCAATGTGTCGTCATCACAAGCGCTGCCTCGTTGCAGCCCCGCGAGAGGCATTTCGGTTTCTCGCTGTTTGTGAGCAGATCGAGATATTTTGCTTATATTGAAACAGTTTCGAGTTAACTACTTAAGTTACGAAAAAACTACAGTTTGAGTAAATGGGAGTTTGAATAGAAATGATGCTTCATTAAACTTGTACAGGATAAACGTTAAAACAAAATTACAGTCTCTAAAGATAGGAAACTGTGGACCAACGTTATTCCTACAGGTCTACACTAGATAAAATTAACAACGAATTTTCATTATTAAATGCTACTAAAAATTGTTCGTTCTCTCACCTTTCTTCGTTCAGTGCCTTTAGTCGACGGGCTTCCAATTTTTCCATCATCTTCGTCATCGACTCAAGTCTCCGTTTGGCGGCCGAAACGTTTCGCATACGCAGTCCATTGCGACACTGGACCGCACGACGCTGCAGGTAAGCTTTCTTAAGCTCCAGCCGCTCGTCCCGCGTCAGCATACGGATTTCAAACTTTGAATCATCCGGTTTGTCCTTACCCATCCGTACACTGCCGCCGTGCGACGGACCGGCTCGCGAGTGTGGCGGATTGAAAGCCCAAGCCGAGCTCCTTTCCGGTACGCTGACGGCGATCGATTCCTCGTACCAGAAGGAGAGCGTATTTGGCAACAAATCGCATGCATCCTCATCGTCATCTGATTCATCATCCGGATCATTCAGATCAAACATATACGCACCGGGTGCGTGCCATTCGCGCACCGTTTTCTGTACCATCGGTACAGCAATCGCACCAGTCGCCCGTGAGCTCGGACCGAGCTTTAGTTTCGGTTGCTTTGGGGCCGGTGATTCTTCGGCCCCATTGGTACTGCTGACAACTTTACTCACACTTTCGCTTGTCGGTGGGAGAGGCGAGAACTTTTCCTCTGGCACCTTCTCAACATCCAACATTGCGGACGAATTTGCTGCAGACGCAGGAGTAGCAGGACCAGATTTTGCTGTTAGTTGCTCGCCAGAATGGTGTTTTTCCGTGGAACGCTGACTGTACGTTCGTTTGCCTTTCTGCTGCTTTCCAGCAGGAGCATTCTTATTGGCGGATCCTGCCTTTCGTGCACCGTTTGAGCGACTCTTTACATTAACGTTCAACGGTGCGACTTTGGCAATGGGCATTGCTGGCTGAGAGTTTTCTTCCATTGCTTTCGTGTCCGTGGACAGCACCTTTGGTGCGATCGCGGGCTCCACGTTAGTCTTATTCTGCGGTGAGATTGGATTGCATATAGTCGATAGCGTGCCGTTTGCATTGTTGACGATTGCCTGGTCGGTTTTCACGACGTCAGGCACAGGTTTTACATGACCATTGACGTTTGCGGCACCAGAAAGTAAACTCGATTGCCCTAAGGTTCGCACTGGCGTCACCACTGGCCCCTCAGTTGTTGCTGGCTTCAGATTAACCTTCCCAGCGCTCACAACAACTGCTTTTGCCAGTAAAGATCCATTTAAAGTAGACGACGGGCCAGAGAAAGGCACACAAACAGATTTGGCCGCAGCTTGCTGAATTGAGGATGCTCCCTGATTCAGATGCTGTTGCGTTTTGCGTTGTTTGGGAACTAAGAGAGGAATCTGTTGTTGTGGTTGCTGCCGCAGTTGTTGTTGTTGCGGCGACTGCTGTTGCTGCTGCTGGGGTTGCTGCGGGGACTGCTGTTTAAGCTGTTGCTTTGGCAACTGTTTTGGCTGCGGCTTGGGCTGCTGCTTGGGTTGCTGCTGCTTGGGTTGCAATTGCTGTTGCGGTTGCTGCTGCAACAGTTGCTGCGGCAGTTGTTGCTTTATTTGTTGAAGTTGCAACGATTGTTGCTGAGAAGGGGACGGTGCCGACTGTTGCTGTATAGTGGTTTGTAAGAAAGGTTGCGGTTGCAGCAAACTTTGCGGTGCAGTGCTTTGCGCCACCTGTGCCTGTTGAAGAACCTTCGGTAGCTGCTGCAGTATAGACGAATGCTGCTGCGATTGACTCTGCACCTTTCTCTGTACCAACACATTTTGTGAGGCGTTTATATTATTGTCCGATTTAGACAGTAACGATTGCTGCTGTTGTGGCGTGTGGGGTGGCGCCAATGACGTTTGAACCTTCTGCTGGAACTGAAGTACCGGTACCGGTTTTACTAGTTTCGGTGTCTGTTGTGGTAATTGCAGTACTGGGCTCGGCTGCGGTTGCTGAGAATTCTGAACAAACTTTTGTGTTTGCTGTGGCAATTGGATAAGCGACTGAGTTGCGACCTGTTGTAATTTTAGCTGCGGTGGTATAGGTAGTGGTGAAGTTTGTTTTATCTGCTTCAACACCTGCTGTTGCACATGCGGTTGTTGCTGAATCGACTGCGGTTGTTGCGGCTGTGACGGCTGTTGAATTTTGGCATTGTTCAGTTGCTGCAGCTGCTGCTGCCGAACAAGCGAATTTCGCAAAGCCGCTATACTGATCGGACTCGAGATGTGAGTTGTGCTGGCCAAGTTGTTGCCGTTCGCTGCTTGAAGATAAATTTTACCCTGAGAATTCGGTTGTATGAGACGAATTTTGGTCGGCGAAACGCTAGGCAACTGAGTCGATACAACGGTGGCAGCATTGCGCTTTATAATGGTTGGCGGGGTCGTTGCGGTAGCAGTCACCGATATAGCAGATTTTGTACCAATCGTGCCAATATTACTGGTGGTAAGTAGTTTCTTCGTGCCATTACCGGTGCTGACTTGTATGAAATTTCCCGGCGGAATGCCTGTTATTGTTGCTTTTCCGAGCTGATTCTGAGGAATTTTGATAAACTTTAACGCCGTGCCGTTCGGTGTCGTAACAGTAGTCAATATCGAGCCACCGGGGGAAATGATCGACGTTTGTTGTGGCGACGTTTGGTTCAGCGGCCGTTGCTGCAGTTGTGAAAATCCTTTTAGGTCCCCGGCGACAACCGTCGTCAGTAGGGGAGATTTTTGCGGCAACACTTTCTTGATCAGTTTCCCCACAGTGACCGTTGGCTGTGGCTGCGGGGTTTGCTGCCTGATTTGCAGTGGCTTTGTGAATACCGGTGTGGTAGCTACGGCTAGTGGAGCCTTTTGAATTTGTAAAGGCGTTACCACACCATTATAACGAACCTTCAACGCCGATGGGGAGATTTGCGGATGTGCCGGTGATCCGGTTACCACCGGCTTAGACGATATGATTGTCCCAACTGTAACCGACGTGGGAGCTCGTGCTGCTTGGCTGTTTGCAGTCGCGAAATTGCCCCCAACTGCGGACGAAGCGAGTAAACTAACGCCAGATTTGGCGGCCGCTGTTGTAACCACCGAAATTCCCGTGCTCGCGGCAGTCGTTCCAACATTACTACCGACTGTGCTTGAATGGTTTGCATACAGCAACGAGTTCGCCTGAAGTGGTGCCGATTCGGTGAACGCGTACGGATCATCCTGTGCTCGAGATGTTTGGTGACATGACATGACCGTCACAGCTGTGCCCAAAGCACTCGATCGTCGTTGACCGTTAGTTTTCGTATTACTTCCTCGGAACTGCGGGAGCTGCCTGTGGTCGAGCTTGTTTCAAAATTGGTCCGAATCTGCAACGGGAAACGAGTACAATAGTGAACAAAGTAACAATTCTTACAACAGTGACATGAGTGTGTGACCATGTAACGTGATTAAACGTCGTTCAATGTAAGAAAAATGTGAGGGCGAAAATACCTTAGCCTACTGAACTACGGTTCATGTTAGTATGAAAACCAAATAGCATGCCGTTTATTGCCGTACCTGTCCGCAACCTTTTCTTGCTTAGAAAGCAAATTGGGCACAGGAATTAATGCTTACCAAGCATTAACGGTTAGCATAAAAGTGGCACGAATCAAGGTGTCGAAGCTGATTTATTTAAACTGCCCTCGTCGAAACCGTCTAGACTCCTAGTAGCACAGGTCAACGCAAGCCATGCAAACCACGGACAAACAACGTTTTTCTGGTGTCGGTTTTCATTCAAGTGGTGACGCACGTCTCAATGGAACGGTTGTCCACAAACAGCGGAGAGGCAACCAGACGCTCCCATGGAACATCCGGAACTTTTTGTAAACAAAAGGCATCGGCAAGTATTCATCAGGCACCACATTTAAACATCAAATCGGATAGCACAAACCTACTGTAACGAAAAGCGCAATGTCGCCAACTAGGGAAAGACACACGCAGCTCCGAATTGGTGCCCTGTGTCTGGCAGTACTCGTGATCCTGTTTTCCCTTCATTTATTGTCACTGTCTGGTTGTTTTTACTGCTGTTGTTGCCTCTTGCGTGATTACTTCACAAGGGGTCAACTTTTCGTACCGTGCACTGTGCTGCTCACGCTACACCAACGGAACAGAAGCTAACGGCAGTGCAACCCAACACGGCCCGTCTACTGTTCGCCACACCGTTCACTCCATTTTTGTCGATTAATCGTTAACTATTTTAGCTTTTGTGTGAAAAAATTATCGTCGCAGGCTGACGAATTTTCTTCTTTACTATGAAGCTGTCAAATCGTGAGTTACTATTTCTTTGACGGAAGAATAAAAAAAATGAGTTACTTTTGTCTTGACAGCTTCGAACGCGCGCCCAACAGTCACTCACTTTCCGCAAATGAGGAACTTCGCGAATATTGTTCGCTTTCTCTCTCTATTCCAATTAGATCTGGATTGCTGAGTACCGCGATGTCAAGCGTGAGTTTATTTTGTTTCGTATCAGAGCTCGAAACCGCCAACATACCCGTGTGATTCAATATCTTATACTGCTGCTGTCTATAAATGGCCGAAAAACGCACCGAGTAAGCTTTTCGCCAGTTACCCTAAGCATCGGAATTGGAAAAACAAGTAGGAAAGCCCTTTGTGGTACTAAAATGCTTTTGTACGTTTCGTACTCGATCGATGATAAGCACAATACTAAAACACATTCCCGGCTCCGAGGTCATCGGTAAAGGTCGTTCGCATTGCACACATAGAACACAATATTTCAATTGTTTTACCCCTTCAGCTTTCAACAGCTATATAGACACAAATCGAATCGAGTACTAGCTTCATATCCCTCACGGCTGCCACCACCATATACAGCTCAAAAGTCAACGAACCTATATAAAGGGGTATGAGCAAAGCGGAACAACGCACGAAAAAGAACGCCTCGTCTTTTTGTGTTGTTCACACACTAAAGAACAGCACGATTCGCCTACGGCTGCCTACGTTCAATAGGCAAAATTAGACATTCCGGCACACGGGCGAGAGACGGGTTAAAGAGAAAACCCAAAACGCGTTGCTGGACGAGCAAAAAGCATCCCTCTCAATCGCGGTTCAGCAACCATGGGAAGGGGAGTTTCCATTCGCTTTTCAGCTTTGTTTTCATTCATCGGCTTCCTGCAGCACTACCCGCCGCACTATGTTTGCCCAACAAACATTGCAGCAACTATGTAGGTTTACGGTGTGAACTCATTCTCTTCTATTTCACAAACAATCTTCGTTCTCGCTCTTGCCCACACTCACACACACGCATTTTACTACACTGCCTACCGCTGCCCGCTACCTTTGACTGCCGTTTGGACCAACAGCCAGGAACACGCCCGCTGAACGCTGCGCCGGCAACGATAGCTAGTGGAACCGTATCGATCTGCAGGCAGTGTGGCCACCGTTCGATTTGATGAGTCCGCAGAAAGCGATGACGGTGTAAATTACCGATTTATGCTGGCGTTTTGTAAAGCCGCGTGACGAGCAATGCCGTCGAAAGCCAACACGACCTGTGCACACCAGCTCCGTCGCAACTGACGTTTCGCAAGCCAAAAAAAGCAGCCGAGCCGTCAAGCGACTGACAATTGGCACTCAAATGCGTGCTGATGGAACTCAACTGTCGGACTAGCCTGCTTGATCGTCGTCGGACTACTCGTCTCCGACAGCCGATGGTGCGGTTACACAATTGAAAGCACAAACGAAGGCTATTCGCGGTTTTAAAATGCTGCCGTCCCTGCTATCGATTACATCGTTTTATTACGTTCGCTGTTAAAATAAACCTAAAAAATCACTGGAAACGGTTGTTGCGACAAAGGATGGATCGGTTGTACCAAAAGACGGAAGCGTGTCGGGCTGCTCATTTTCCATCCCAACTTTGGATTTTCCCTTTTGCGTATGCAAGGTTGATGCGTAATTTTGGCGGCTTTTTCAGTTCCCTGTTATCATCTTCGTAAAACTAGAAAAGAAAAGTTTACAACTCTTCATCCGTTCGACCTCGGAACAGCCGTTTGCCGTGTCACGCATCGGCGAATCTGCACACTCACCAGACATTGGGAAATAAATTCGACGTATTTTCGTTCCATCGCCTGATTAACTTCCTTCAGTGTTGATATGCTGCAAATGAGTTGAATCGGGTGGAATAGGAACGATATTAGTTTCTTAAAAGGAGTTGTCCAAAATCCGAGTGCTTGCGGCTTCATCCCTTACTTTTGCTCATTGCACAGACGTTGCACAACATATTGGCAAATTTTGGTGTTACAGTCCACGTCGAATAGAGGAATGCCGAAATTTATGTCCAGTATTGTCCACTCCTATGAATAGAAGGGGGGGGGGGGGGGGGGAAGGAATAAAGCAACACAGTCGTTAGCTCGATGCGGAAATGCTGAAACTAGGATTTAGCCGTTCACTTACTTCGCCTGCGTTCTGTAACGAATTCTTTCTCGATATTTCTGCAAATGTGGTTTTGAAAGAGAACCATCATCATAATCACAGCGTAACTCATTATCACAACCAGCCCTTTACCTGTGTCCGAATCCGATTCAGCCATCTCGAGCACCGAGTGATTGTCTTGTTTTTCTTCGGAGGGCGTACCATTCGTTCCTGCAACTTCCGGTGGAATGTCCGTTTCGTTGATCATTTCCGTAGCATTGGAAGAAAACTTTGGATTTGGTTCATTCGTCTTTCTATCGCCATCTTTCTGCTTTCTATCATCAATCCTTTTAAGTACGACTGCCGTGGTGCTATCGTCACATCCTGTAGTGACAAAATGCCAACATTAGTGACCCACCCATTAGTGGTAGTGAATAGTGTGGTGCTGACCCAAATCCGGAACACCCGTCTTGATGAAAGTAACGTAGCCGAACGTCCGTTCCATATCGATCACTTGCGATAGACCCTTCCACGCACCGTGCTGGCTCCAGCAATTACTTTCATCTACAATGAGACCGCATTCGAAAATGAAATTCTATCCCTTTTGTTGAAAACTTTAATCCAATCAAGCATACCATTAATATTGAAAGGGAACGGTTCATAGTGCACTTTGGCAGGTTCGTTTAGCCCGTAGCCTTGTATAAGCAAACACTCGTTTTTCAAATGATCGTTCAAGGTGTAAAATTTTTCCGAGTTTAAAACGTAAGAATCCGTGTTGACGATGGTGACCAGAAGCTTCCCATAGCCGAGGAATATTCGAGGTAATGATTTCAAAACCGTGCCTGGAAATGAAACAAACAATATATGTTTTTATGACCAATCGCAAAAGACCCCATTCGCTCCCGCTTATTATTGCACCTGTGTACCTTTCTTCAAAAACAACGAAGGTGGCCCGTAGCCACCCATGTGGTAGTAGAATAGCTTCGACCAAATATGCGATTCAGGTGAGCTCTGGTAGAACTGTCCGAAAAATGGGATCGTAAATTGACTAGACAGCGCCCCGGAGAGTGGGGCTGCCGATATAAGGTACTTATACTTCCGCTCCAGCAGCCGGTTACGCGTTTGAACATCCAGCCCCTCGATACTTTCGAGCCGCAACAGGTCCAGCTCAATCTTGAGTGAACTTTTCAGCGCAATGATCGTAGACCGCAACAGTACCGCATGATTAAAGTACCGACTAACATCTCCCTCCGATTCCGCGTCCAGCATCGACACCTTTTCGAGCTCCTCGAGCAGATCAGCCATGCCTTCGTCGCACAGCTTACCCACCTCGAACAGCGTGATGGCGTGCGTTTTCAGTCCGGGCGACAGATTGCCCATCATTAGGAAGGCGGTTAAGGTGGAATCGAAGAGAAAGCCAACCCGCTTCGCACGGTTTAGCGTACCTGTTCCACCGGACTCTGCCCCAACCTTTGGCAACTCGGACGGACCGATCGATGTCGGACTGCTCGGATTGGAGGGCGGAAAGAAAGCGGGTACCGAGGACGGTGAGACGCTTCCGTCGGGCGATGGTTTCACCTCGAGGGGTACCTCTGATAGAAGCAGCGCATGGTAATTGTAGGAAGCCACATCCTCGCCACCATACAACTGCTGCAGATGCTGCCGCTGAAGCCAACTGTCATCCAGCTTGAACTCGCTGAACGCGTTTTTGATCTGCGCAAAGCCCAACCTGCAGAACAGTGACGTAGCGCGCTTCACCGTGTCCACCGGTACTTGAAGTATCTGTGAAAGCTGCGAAGAAGAAAAGATGAACGACGATTACACACCGCTTACGGATACGGGATGAACATTTCTTAGTATTACCTCCGAAATAGTGCACTGCTCGTCGGTCGTCACAAATACGTTGTACAGCAGATTCTCAAAGTAATCGCCGGCCACACGGTTCATGACAAAGTTGCGCAACGGTGGAATGTTGATGCGATCCTCGCCACTGATTGGCACATCCAGGTATATGAGTCCCCTTCGGTACAGCTTTTGCACGGTTTCGAGGTTGAGGGTTCCGGCCGTTTGTGGCCCGCAGTCGATTAGCTGATCGATCATCGTGATCTCGTCGATGGGCACGTTCTGCGCAGCAGAATCCAAAATGACAGAGAATCAACACAAACGCTCAAACTTCTAATATCGCACGACCGGTCGCCATCAAGGTACCTCAACGTCTTTCTCCAGTATGTGGCCTATCTCGACAATCCACCACGGGTGCATCGTTACGGTGCGCGGAAACTTGGGCAGAAAGTTGTAAGGATTTTTCTTGAAAAACGAACGTGGTGAGCTCGACTTTAGGTCGCTTGAGATGGAAAGGTACTCGTTTCGTCCAATACCCAGCACCCGAAGACAGTCAGCTGCCGTGAAGTTTGGCAGTGCATCATAATTTTTGTCATTCTTCAGCAGAAATACTATCATGTCTGGGAATGAGAAAAGGTAAACCCAACGTACATGACAATGCGTGCACAATATGGCACACACGGCTCCCTGAAGTATCTACCTGTATAATAGTTGAATGGCGTTACGCGCAACCCCTTGGTGATAACATCGGCGAGATGATAAGGGAATATGTGCAACGCCTCTATGTTCACCTCCACCAGCCGCTCGTAGTAGCGCTTCTCATTCTTCGTCACGCCGAACACTACGATCCGCCGTGCGGTACCGTGAGGAAGGGAACCCATTCAATCATAAATCGGTAATGGTTGCGCAAAAGGGGACCCACACGAACTCTGTCTCAATGCTTACCGATATTTCCCCGGAACCGGAGCTGGTTTTGCAGGCTGTAATTGATAATTCGCTTACGATAGACGTACTCATCGTCGTTCAGAGCCTGCGACGGGGGGTACACAAACGCATTCATAAAGGGTGATTAGTGAATCCTCTTGCCAGTTCCGTGGTCGAATGTTTACCTTTCGCACGTCCGCACTCAAGTCCTTCCAGGCGATGTTACTACGAATGCTCTCGTCCACCTTGCCGAACAAGAATCCGGAACCCATCGTAGCCGAATCCGGAACGGATTAGGCAACAGCTTAAAGCGGCAAGACAATGCTATGTTATGCTTCTCTGTAGAACGCAAAACAACACCGAGCGACGACCGTCTGTTGTGATTACATCGATGATCAGCCGATGGAAGCAATTAGGAACCGAATTCGTGCGACGTGTTCAGGCTGTCAGCGGTGACAGCTGATCGCACTCCAGTGGTGGAACTTTGGCTGGAATTGTGTGACTGCGACGCCACTAGCTCGCCCTCCCTTTCACGCTGCACGTTTACCAGAAGGCAAAAGCTCCGTCGGTGGTTTGAACGAAAAGTGACCGACAAGCAGTTGCAAAAATAAACTTTAACACGCAATAGAAAGAAACAATTCGAATCAGCCATACTTTACCAGGTTTGAAGAATCATGTAGCAGCGTTTATTTACTCAGCTAGTTTGATAAGATTGTTTGTAAATTAGTTTGGCAACATTGTTTTAATTAAAATGTTGCGAATAATTTCGCCAACATCCCAAATGAGCACCGCCCCGGCGAAGGTCATGCATTCCGTTTATCAATTTACCGATGGCGCGCATAGTTTGATGTTTTAAAACGACGGAAAACAAAAATAAAACACTCCAAGCGAAAAAAAACCCGTCGCTGTCCGACTATCAGCGGAACGCGTTCGGCGCATAATGCCAACCGCGGCCAGAATGAGCGGGGAAGTAAACAAAGGTCGCAAAAGGGGGCTCGCTGCTGAAGGTTGGCGTTATGTTTCTTCTTTTTCTTCGGCGAACACAAGAGCGAAAGAAGGACGCAAAGATTTGCGATGCGGGAGGCGCCGGGGCCGGGATAGGGGATAGGGCCTACGTGACGGGGAGTGCGTCCGAAAAGTCCGATACCAACAAAAGACGAAGCATGGCGCAACATAAAGACGCACCCATGGCACGGTGGGTAGAGAGGGGGCACTTTCTTTCGTAACACAGTTTCCAACCCCAAATCGTTGTTTTGACCGTGGTGAGTTCCGCGAGCCGTTCGCTCGATTGGTCGTCGGCGGGTGGGGGGGTTGCAGGCGAGTACATTTCGTGTCACAGTGAACACCGGCCATTGACACCGATGAGGATGACCTATCGAATTGAATGGGCGAACAAGCTGGACTCGCGATTAGGCCCCCACGAAACTACGGGAACCCACAACCTTCCAGTGGACTGTCCGAACCGAGCCAGTATCTTACTCCTGCGGGACTTTCCTTTCGGCTGCCGAACGAGCCTCAAATGTGTAATTTTTGTGTTCCGTATCGACTTGCCACGCAACGGCTGATTAAAACGATGCGTTTATAGAGCTAAGTGGATTGCACGAGACTGTTGCGACTTGTTTCGCTTCGGCGTTGATAAAGGTTGTAACTGCGTAACTAAATTCAGCAATGGTAAACGATAAGCGTTGATTGTTGGTTTTTGTTGTGCTTGGCTTTGATAGGTGCATGTTTAAAACCCTGCTCGTTTTATCTTAGCTTATTCAATTATTGTTTTTGAAATTCGGGTTTTTTGTTCCTCTATGTTCTAGGGAATGTAACATCATCTGGCCAATCGTTCCACCTTTCCGAATTCGCCAACTCATCGCTACACCGAATACCGCGCAGCTTTCGAGTCGGAATCGGCTGTCGATTACAGCATCTCAAGTCGCTGATGCGGCTAAGATTGATTCTAGACTGATTGCCAGTCCTATCCGTATCCGAGGTGTTTGAAATCGGAAACCCGTCCGACTATAAATACTGGTCTCTGCATACATGTGCATCACAAATACGACATCGACATCCGCCGCGGTGCCGAGGCCCGGTGCCCACACGTTGAGCGTTTTCTTGGCGGCTTAGCAGCTTGTCTAAAGTGTTCGTTCCGCACGATTGTTGTGTCAGGCAGTTCAGGCGGTGGTTTTGAAATCATAAAGCGATGAAAAAAGAAAATCCTCCTAAGGGGCGACTCTCTGACTGCGCCAGGGTGGGAGCAAAGCAATTGCCAGCATGCACCCAGCACGGCCAAAGCAGACGACTGCAACCGAAATGATCAAATCAAGCAGTAAAAGCAGGTGAAAGATCATCTACCCGGTGGTGGAGGGCAACCCCGGACAGCACTAAAAATACAGTTTATTGCGATCTCCTGGACTTGGAATGAAAAACGTTTGGCGCAGGATTTGGCCGGAATCGGTTATATGAGAAAACCATCGCCACAGTCCAGCTACGTTGTATATACACGTCAGGATAAACTCGTTTCGGGATGGGCTTTTACAATATACGAAACTAAAATCACGCTAAGAAAAGAGGTACTCGACCGTCTCCACATCTGGCTCGGCTCTGTTGACTAATATTTTATCATCAAGATGAGCTTCGGAGGTTATCCAACATCATGAATCTGTGTTGACGAAAAGCGATAAAATGGCTTACACTAATGGACACCGGCCAACTGATGAAGACGAAAAGCAGTTTTGTGTCAGTGGAGCCGCGGTCATCAGTAGAAGTAAAAAAGACCTATCCTTTATCTTTGGCCGCGTTAGAGATTCTGGGTGCGTAAAGCTGGGATTATGATGATCCACTATGCGTGAGAAATCTTTAAAGCTGCTGTGGGCTGCGCTTGAACAGATTTTCTCCATTCTGTTTTTCGGTTTATGAAATCACGAGGCACGGAAATGAAACTTCCAAAAAACAATTTTCATTACATGGTGATTACTCGACTAGAATGTTACGGAATTTCATGCGGAACACCGTAGCACTGCGGACATGAGTGCAGAAAGTCTTATCATACCAAATCACGGTTCATTGTAGTAGTAAAAAGGTTTCGTTAATGTAGTTCACTCTCATCGAAATCTATACTAATGATTACTCAGATCTTACTGCAAGTAATATACGGCGTTGGTATTTGCTAAGATGTGATAATAAGTTATCACACTATTACAAGCAGTACTGCAGATTTTCTGCAGTGCATTACGTTTGTTGGCCTTATTACAATTCCCGTGACGCGCGATCCGCGCAAAGCAAGGGCGACATTTTTCTTATCAATCTCCAAAAATCGTCTTTTTCGTCACCGTTTTCTTATCTGACTCGTTCAGCATATAAAGCTGTTTACGAGCGGTTTAGTTATAAATTTACCCACTCTGCGGAGCAGGAGAACCGAGAAATAACGCAAATTCCGCTAATTTAATTGAAATTCTATACAAAAACTAAATAAACATTTTTAATATTGATTCTTAGAGTACTACACCCTTTCCGGCCATTGTTGGAGAAATACTGTTTGTAGTTTTGCAACATGTGCTTTCCCAGTTTGTCGTATCGTCATCAACTTCCGCTCGTTCCGATTTGCGCTTACCAGCCGTTCTGTTGATACCGCAGACATCGCTCATATGCTTTTCCGACCTCTTTCGCCAACGTCACGTGGACGAGTATTGGCGGGCTTGCCGAAAACAATATTGACTGTGGCGCAGGTTAATCGTGTCTCGAACAGCGTTGGTTACTCTCTCAGCCGTTTGCCTACGGTGCATACACATATCATTTATGGGTTTGTCATGATATTTAAAGTATTCTCGGATCTTTTACAACTCAACTGCACCAACAGGTCTGTTACGCGGCGAGCGTATTGTGGCGGTCGGGTTTGCGTTCAAAGTATGCTCGCGTGCCTTTAGATTCATTCTTAAATATTCTCGTCTAGAGTGTGAATCCATGACAATTTTCAACCTGTAAAGGCTTGTATGAAAGTGTGTATTAGGTGCACCAAAAGAATGAGATTTAACCCAAATTCAAACCATGTCCATGCCCGGTGAAGTAGGAATTAATGATCTGAATAAATTTCACCTACTTAATGCGTTCCAGTGTTGTTGACTTAATTTTTATCGCTACGACTTTTCACCTTTAGTGATCTTGGGCACGTTCTCCTTTGCCATCGCTGCTCCTTCGGCTTTCCTCTTTGTTCCTCGCTTACGGTTTTCATCGGCTCTCCCTTTCGACCGCGACGTGCCTGAACCAGGCCGCTCGTCGGCCCGCGAACGGCCACCAGTCGCAAGATAATTAATCATGCGAAAAACTTTTCTCACGAGTGGTTTTAGTGCCTCCATTTATAGTTCCACCACGTTCTTGTCGAGAGCTTTCCACTGCAACAAGGCGGTGCTATGGTTTTTTGGTCCTTTCCGCGTTACCCTTCATCACGCCAGGATTAAATTACACACACACTAGCAGCACCAGGCATCTAGGGGGAATGGATCGCCGTGAATGGATTGGGCCTTGGGTGGAAAATGGCTTTTCCAGCCTTGAAACATTTTGCTTCCTTTCTCCGACGGTTTCCACCTGCCTCGTGGTGCAGTTTAACTTCTTCCCTCTTCGTTTCGGCTCGCTCGTGAATGCGTTCCCCGTAACGCCCGCTGACCCACTTCTTTCGTTATGCTTTCGTGCATTTTCCGCACTCACGAATTACCACCATCCCGTGGCGACCATTACAGTTTGATGCAAGGCTCCGTAGCTTTGGTTTGGCCACCACCAATGTGTGCGTCCACCGTGAACCATGACCACAAGCTTTCCTTTTCAGCTTTGTCATAACTCTCAGTGCCAGTATTGTGATACACCAATGATAAGAGTAACGCAGAAAATATTTATTTTTTGTCAATCATATCAATGAAAGTAGTCAACCGTAAACTTTGTGCGGCGCCAAATCCGACAGCATGGAAGCTAAACTTTTGCGATGCATTCTGACATTCCCAAGTTCTTGTAAAACACACATTTTTCCTAGATGCGTAATAAAAACTATCTTTCTATCGTGTGCCGGTGTGTGTCTCTATGCTTGGGTGTGTGCGAATGGATCATTTAGGAGAAAATTGTCCGACAAGCGCAACAGCCGAGCCAAGCGCTCGGCCAATGCACCAATTTCACATGGCCAGCTCACTGCACGATGCCAATAACCGGACAATACTGAAAAGCGAGTCGCAGCTTGTCGCTGAATACGTGTCCTCAGGCTATTTTTCTATGACCAACACTTCTTTAATGCAAAATGCATATGTGCATCGAATTTACGGCTACCTCAAGTGTGTCATACAAACAGGTCAATCCCTGATGTTGTGTTAAATATTCGAAGTGATAACACGTTGCGATTGATTCATGGCATTCTGATGATCGAACATGATTATTGCCCTGTAGCTTTATAGCTTACATTATTGTCCGATATTCATATAAATTTCTACCTTTACTTTCTTGACGAGTTTAGTTTACTTGTTGCATTCCTATTCACTACCAGAGAAACCATTTCTGCAAACCAAAACATGTTGAAATTTCAACATCAATTTAGCCCGCCCGTTTATAGAAACTAGTAGTCCGACAAAACAGAAACAGTGTACGAAAGAGAGACAGAGAGAGGGAGAGAGACTGAACGAGTGAAAGAGATGGTTTGACAAAGTTCACCAATGGGCATCTGTTATCGATGTAGTTCACAGTGGTTGCCCCAAGCTGCATTACCACTTCCATTATCAGCACACCAAGATGCTAAACCAAAGATGCATTTTGCTATTAAAAATGAACTTCAACGGACAGCCAAGACTTGTTTCACACACCTGATAACGTAATCACCCCCAAACGAAATCTCCCTATACTGTTGGTACACAATTTTCCAACCAAACGGTTGCAAATAATCTTTTTTTATGTACCATGTACTGTTGTTTAGAATGTGCCATTGCAATTTGGTATTCTGCTATATCCATTGCAATTAATGGTACGAATAATTTTAGCCCATCTCAAAATCGATTCCAATACCTTTCTGTGTGTGTATCTCTAGACGACGGAAAGACATCTTCGATGCAATCGTGCGTACCGCGTCGAACAAGGTTTGCTTTGACGGTAGTGGTACGCATTGTGGAAACTGTGTTAGTGTTGGACCTACCAATAGCGGCAGCGACCAGCAACGGGCGAATATTGTAGCTGCGCCTGCCTTACATGAAAACGTAGCCGCGGCGAGGAACGAAGGACAGTTGCTGGCAAATATGGTTACGGCGTCAAAGGCGACCTCTCGCAGCGTACGCAGCAGCGCTCTGCGAACAGGTACGGATCCCTCTGCTCGAAATTGACGACACACACTGATGTCCGCGCGATGAAGAAGACGCCATATGAACGCCGTTTTATTAGGATCCCCCGAGACGGCGCGAAAAATATTAACGAAGTGATGGGTACTTCGATGAGCAAGCGCTGCTTTGTTGGTGAAGCGAAATGAGAAAAACATTTGCAGCCTCATTTGCTTGAAAAATATCAAAAACCACAACTGCACTGAATGCAAGAAAATGCACTTTTCGATATCGACAACCACATCTACATTTATTATAGTGCGCAGTACTAAGTTGAGTTAGTTCGTTAAGTTCGGTACAGTATGTAAAATACAACCATTTTAAATGTTTAGTTCGCTTGATACGTTCTCCTTCGACAGGCTGTTCCTCTTCCATCACATTCGACGATTTACCATACCACATTTCGGTATTATTCGGCTTGCTGATGTTCCTGTTTTACCGTTGGCAAGTCGTTGGTGGTTAGTATATTTTCAGTGGTTTCAGACGTAATTAGTGCTGTCCGCCAATTAACGTGCGGCTCATAAGTGGGAACCAAATCGAAAGTGAACCGCAGCTAAGTACTACTGCAGATAAGAACACAAGCCCATTATTTATCTTCCTGCAACACGAACTGATGCTTCGATGGTGGGCAACTTGAAGGAATTAGAAGGTAGAACATTATTGTAACGCGGCGGTCAAACTCGGAGCAAATGTTTAGTTTTGCAAAGTCCCGTACATAAAGAAACCGGTACAATCAACTCCGAAAGTTGTAAAAATATTCAAAATAATACGGCATCCCTCCGCCGTAGCCTATTGGCAGCGCATATTTATTTTACACATTCACATCATGCACGCATGTGTGTGCGCTGTTTACAGCAGCCGCGGCCAATGCCAAATGTCAGAGGAATACGTTGTTGGTTTCCGTTTTTTTTTGTTTTTAAACAATTTTCAATTGAAACCCACCTTTCTTCTCGCAACACATTGAGCCTACACATCGCGGCGAGCAACTTCATGATTGAGGCACAGTTGAGACGTTTCTCATGTTTATTTATGTTGGATTGTCTCATTTTTTGGAAACGCCGGGAACGCAATCAAAGGACGTCACGACGGCGCGTCCAATGGGCGCAATTGAGGCTGACAAAATGGCACGCGGAAACTATTTTTCCCCAACTTCCGTCGCGCTCTGACAGGCGGGAGCTGGGGCACGATGGCAAAAACAAGACAATTCGCCCACCACACGCCACCGAAGGGGAGCCGCGCCCCAACCGAGACACAGCGGCGCAAACGGACCGGAATGGATGAGGCGCAACGTCAACCATCGAACCGGCGACCATTGTTTGTGCTGCTCATCAATGGTTGTCACCGGGGTGTCTCGTACCACATAACCTACTAAGCCGTTCCGACCACTTCCTCCTACTTGGGCTGGATTGGTTCAATTGGCATTCGGGTTCGGGTTCTCAGTTTGCTCGTGCACCGATAGCGCCAACAACAATCGAAACACGGCAAGTCTCACAGTTCGCGTTTTGCCTTTAATGCGCCTCGATTAAGTTCCATTTCCATTTCAACATGCTGCCGGGCTGACCTTCAAGGCCGCCCGCCAGTGGACCCCCCGGAGCAGTTTGACTATAGGAAAATGGTTGCGCGATTTGGACCCGGGCTCCAGAATGCTCCATCCCCACGGCGATATTGCCTAAGCGTACGAGAACGAGAGTCCAATCCGCGCAGTATTGTAGCGCCGTCACTCATGGCTCCACTCGGCGCAGTCTATGCTCCCCATCCGGTAGCCGATGCCCTTCGGATAAACGAAGAAGGAAACGGATACAGCTGGTCAACTTCGTTCTGCAGAAGAATTCGTCTTTCATCGAGAATCGTCTTCTATGTTGAGCACTTAATTTTGTTAAGTACAAATCTATGGAATTGGTTTTGAAGTTTTTATATAAACTCAAAGACTCGTAAAGATTATAAGTAGCATATTTCGAAATGATTTGTACAATAGAGTAAAGCTTAGTCCTAGATGGATAACGACATCGGGTAGCTGATTTGAGAAGAATGAAAAGCCAATAGGCCTAGAAGTGGACTATGAATAACTCATTGTACTGAGACGACGATGATCTTCCGACCACTGCAAAAAGATCACGGACATTCTATTTGGTTGCAAAGTATTTTAAATTCTCCTCAGCCAACAAGTAAGACCTCCGTAATTGCTGGACGCACCTGTGGGGGACAGCTATGGCGTCTCAACGGGCAACCGAAACTTCCTTAGACGGAACGCTTGGTACTGCGGCGGAGAGAGCCTGTCAGGTGTCGGTGATGGTCCATGTTATCTCGTCACAGGTTATAGCGTCCGCCAACTTGCACACCACCCCGCCGCCGGTAATGTTGTAATGCCCCCACCGTTCAGCCGCTGAACGCACACGAGCAAACGTGTCAGGCCCGTGCGCGCATCACGAGAGTGCAAAATCACTATATGTGCAAAAACAAACCCCTCCGCGGCGGGCAGGCCAAACGACATAAGAAAAAAGGAAAAAAGCGAAACCGAACGCATGGCACACGAGCGCGCTCGCGCTCTCCACCCTCCCGACTCCACCTTGGCAGGGACAGATCGGCTCGGCTGTCGCAGCGCTGCGTTGTGGGGTTCCGTTGTATTCCCGGGCGCTACTACTTCTAGCAAGCATAAAATTCAGTACTTTTCACGTGACTGGAAAAACACCACGGAACAAAGGTTCCACGCTTCCAACCATTGATTTGCTGCGCCAACCGAATTTTTTTTTTGAGGGAATGTAAACACGTTTGAACTGGCATAGAACAGGTTTCAGTTTCGTAAGTTCGTTTTACATTTGATCGACTTCTTATAGTTAAGAGAAACGGTGTTAGGGGTTGTAGTTGGTTGATAATCATTTTAGTGAATGATTGGTGAAACTTACCACTCGAATCGACTTCAGCTTTGACTGTCCAAAATCTAGGCAATTTCAATCCTACAGCGACAAAACGGTCTAAAGGGCCGTTTACACGTTGCGATATGTCGCTGCAATGCCTTGTATCGATTAATCGCAGTTGTTGAGTCGCGATCAACAAAAAATACACGTAAAGTCAGTATTGCC